>NC_064817.1:98620117-98725543 GCF_023721935.1 Panthera uncia
CCCCTCCCCCATGGGTTTCTGTTAAGTTTCTCAGGATCCACATAAGAGTGAAAACATATGGTATCTGTCTTTCTCTGTATGGCTTATTTCACTTAGCATCACACTCTCCGGTTCCATCCACGTTGCTACAAAAGGCCATATTTCATTCTTTCTCGTTGCCACGTAGTATTCCATTGTGTATATAAACCACAATTTCTTTATCCATTCATCAGTTGATGGACATTTAGGCTCTTTCCATAATTTGGCTATTGTTGAGAGTGCTGCTATAAACATTGGGGTACAAGTGCCCCTATGCATCAGTACTGCTGTATCCCTTGGATAAATTCCTAGCAGTGCTATTGCTGGGTCATAGGGTAGGTCTATTTTTAATTTTCTGAGGAACCTCCACACTGCTTTCCAGAGCGGCTGCACTAATTTGCATTCCCACCAACAGTGCAAGAGGGTTCCCGTTTCTCCACATCCTCTCCAGCATCTATAGTCTCCTGATTTGTTCATTTTGGCCACTCTGACTGGTGTGAGGTGATATCTGAGTGTGGTTTTGATTTGTATTTCCCTGATGAGGAGCGACGTTGAGCATCTTTTCATGTGCCTGTTGGCCATATGGGTGTCTTCTTTAGAGAAGTGTCTATTCATATTTTCTGCCCATTTCTTCACTGGGTTATTTGTTTTTCGGGTGTGGAGTTTGGTGAGCTCTTTATAGATTTTGGATACTAGCCCTTTGTCCGATATGTCATTTGCAAATATCTTTTCCCATTCCGTTGGTTGCCTTTTAGTTTTGTTGGTTGTTTCCTTTGCTGTGCAGAAGCTTTTTATCTTCATAAGGTCCCAGTAATTCACTTTTGCTTTTAATTCCCTTGCCTTTGGGGATGTGTCGAGTAAGAGATTGCTACGGCTGAGGTCAGAGAGGTCTTTTCCTGCTTTCTCCTCTAAGGTTTTGATGGTTTCCTGTCTCACATTCAGGTCCTTTATCCATTTTGAGTTTATTTTTGTGAATGGTGTGAGAAAGTGGTCTAGTTTCAACCTTCTGCATGTTGCTGTCCAGTTCTCCCAGCACCATTTGTTAAAGAGACTGTCTTTTTTCCATTGGATGTTCTTTCCTGCTTTGTCAAAGATGAGTTGGCCATACGTTTGTGGGTCTAGTTCTGGGGTTTCTATTCTATTCCATTGGTCTATGTGTCTGTTTTTGTGCCAATACCATGCTGTCTTGATGATGACAGCTTTGTAGTAGGGGCTAAAGTCTGGGATTGTGATGCCTCCTGCTTTGGTCTTCTTCTTCAAAATTACTTTGGCTATTCGGGGCCTTTTGTGGTTCCATATGAATTTTAGGATTGCTTGTTCTAGTTTCGAGAAGAATGCTGGTGCAATTTTGATTGGGATTGCATTGAATGTATAGATAGCTTTGGGTAGTATTGACATTTTGACAATATTTATTCTTCCAATCCATGAGCAGGGAATGTCTTTCCATTTCTTTATATCTTCGTCAATTACCTTCATAAGCTTTCTATAGTTTTCAGCATACAGATCTTTTACATCTTTGGTTAGATTTATTCCTAGGTATTTTATGCTTCTTGGTGCAATTGTGAATGGGATCAGTTTCTTCATTTGTCTTTCTGTTGCTTCATTGTTAGTGTATAAGAATGCAACTGATTTCTGTACATTGATTTTGTATCCTGCAACTTTGCTGAATTCATGTATCAGTTCTAGCAGACTTTTGGTGGAGTCTGTCGGATTTTCCATGTATAATATCATGTCATCTGCAAAAAGCGAAAGCTTGACTTTATCTTTGCCAATTTTGATGCCTTTGATTTCCTTTTGTTGTCTGATTGCTGATGCTAGAACTTCCAGCACTATGTTAAACAACAGCGGTGAGAGTGGGCCTCCCTGTCGTGTTCCTGATCTCAGGGAAGAAGCTCTCAGTTTTTCCCCATTGAGGATGATGTTAGCTGTGGGCTTTTCATAAATGGCTTTTATGATCTTTAAGTATGTTCCTTCTATCCCGACTTTCTCAAGGGTTTTTATTAAGAAAGGGTGCTGGATTTTGTCAAAGGCCTTTTCTGCATCGATTGACAGGATCATATGGTTCTTCTCTTTTTTTTTTTATTAATGTGATGTATCACGTTGATTGATTTGCGAATGTTGAACCAGCCCTGCATCCCAGGAATGAATCCCACTTGATCATGGTGAATAATTCTTTTTATATGCCGTTGAATTCAATTTGCTAGTATCTTATTGAGAATTTTTGCATCCATATTCATCAGGGATATTGGCCTCTAGTTCCCTTTTTTTACTGGCTCTCTGTCTGGTTTAGGAATCTAAGTAATACTGGCTTCATACAATGAGTCTGGAAGTTTTCCTTCCCTTTCTATTTCTTGGAATAGCTTGAGAAGGATAGGTATTATCTCTGCTTTAAACGTCTGGTAGAACTCCCCTGGGAAGCCATCTGGTCCTGGACTCTTATGTGTTGGGAGATTTCTGATAACCGATTCAATTTCTTCGCTGGTTATGGGTCTGTTCAAGCTTTCTATTTCCTCCTGATTGAGTTTTGGAAGAATGTGGGTGTTTAGGAATTTGTCCATTTCTTCCAGGTTGTCCAATTTGTTGGCATATAATTTTTCATAGTATTCCCTGATAATTGTTTGTATCTCTGAGGGATTGTTTGTAATAATTCCATATTCATTCATGATTTTATCTATTTGGGTCATCTCCCTTTTCTTTTTGAGAAGCCTGGCTAGAGGTTTGTCAATTTTCTTTATTTTTTCAAAAAACCAACTCTTGGTTTCGTTGATCTGCTCTACAGTTTTTTTAGATTCTATATTGTTTATTTCTGCTCTGATCTTTATTATTTCTCTTCTTCTGCTGGGTTTAGGCTGCCTTTGCTGTTCTGCTTCTATTTCCTTTAGGTGTGCTGTTAGATTTTGTATTTGGGATTTTTCTTGTTTCTTGAGATAGGCCTGGATTGCAATGTATTTTCCTCTCAGGACTGCCTTCGCTGCGTCCCAAAGCGTTTGGATTGTTGTATTTTCATTTTCGTTTGTTTCCATGTATATTTTAATTTCTTCTCTAATTGCCTGGTTGACCCACTCATTCGTTAGTAGGGTGTTCTTTAACCTCCATGCTTTTGGAGGTTTTCCAGACTTTTTCCTGTGGTTGATTTCAAGCTTCATAGCATTGTGGTCTGAAAGTATGCATGGTATAATTTCAATTCTTGTAAACTTATGAAGGGCTGTTTTGTGACCCAGTATATGATCTATCTTGGAGAATGTTCCATGTGCACTCGAGAAGAAAGTATATTCTGTTGCTTTGGGATGCAGAGTTCTAAATATATCTGTCAAGTCCATCTGATCCAATGTATCATTCAGGGCCCTTGTTTCTTTATTGACCGTGTGTCTAGATGATCTATCCATTTCTGTAAGTGGGGTGTTAAAGTCCCCTGCAATTACCACATTCTCATCAATAAGGTTGCTTATGTTTATGAGTAATTGTTTTATATATTTGGGGGCTCCAGTATTCGGCGCATAGACATTTATAATTGTTAGCTCTTCCTGATGGATAGACCCTGTAATTATTATATAATGCCCTTCTTCATCTCTTGTTACAGCCTTTAATTTAAAGTCTAGTTTGTCTGATATAAGTATGGCTACTCCAGCTTTCTTTTGGCTTCCAGTAGCATGATAAATAGTTCTCCATCCCCTCACTCTCAATCTAAAGGTGTCCTCAGGTCTAAAATGAGTCTCTTGTAGACAGCAAATAGATGGGTCTTGTTTTTTCATCCATTCTGATACCCTATGTCTTTTGGTTGGCGCATTTAATCCATTTACATTCAGTGTTATTATAGAAAGATATGGGTTTAGAGTCATTGTGATGTCTGTATGTTTTATGCTTGTAGTGATGTCTCTGGTACTTTGTCTCACAGGATCCCCCTTAGGATCTCTTGTAGGGCTGGTTTAGTGGTGACAAATTCCTTCAGTTTTTGTTTGTTTGGGAAGACCTTTATCTCTCCCTTCTATTCTAAATGACAGACTTGCTGGATAAAGGATTCTAGGCTGCATATTTTTTCTGTTTAGCACACTGAAGATATCGTGCCAATCCTTTCTGGCCTGCCAAGTTTCAAAAGAGAGATCAGTCACGAGTCTTATAGGTCTCCCTTTATATGTGAGGGCACGTTTATCCCTTGCTCAAGCTTTCAGAATTTTCTCTTTATCCTTGTATTTTGCCAGTTTCACTATGATATGTCGTGCAGAAGATCGATTCAAGTTACGTCTGAAGGGAGTTCTCTGTGCCTCTTGGATTTCAATGCTTTTTTCCTTCCCCAGTTCAGGGAAGTTCTCAGCTATAATTTCTTCAAGTACCCCTTCAGCACCTTTCCCTCTCTCTTCCTCCTCTGGGATACCAATTATGCATATATTATTTCTTTTTAGTGTATCACTTAGTTCTCTAATTTTCCCCTCATACTCCTGGATTTTTTTATCTCTCTTTCTCTCAGCTTCCTCTTTTTCCATAACTTTATCTTCTAGTTCACCTATTCTCTCCTCTGCCTCTTCAATCCGAGCTGTCATCGTTTCCATTTTGTTTTGCATTTCGTTTAAAGCGCTTTTCAGCTCCTCGTGACTGTTCCTTAGTCCCTTGATCTCTGTAGCAAGAGATTCTCTGCTGTCCTCTATACTGTTTTCAAGCCCAGTGATTAATTTTATGACTATTATTCTAAATTCACTTTCTGTTATATTATTTAAATCCTTTTTGATCAGTTCATTAGCTGTTGTTATTTCCTGGAGATTCTTCTGAGGAGAATTCTTCCGTTTGGTCATTTTGGATAGTCCCTGGAGTGGTGAGGACCTGCAGGGCACTTCCCCTGTGCTGTGGTGTATAACTGGAGTTGGTGGGCGGGGCCGCAGTCCGACCTGATGTCTGCCCCCAGCCCACCGCTGGGGCCACAGTCAGACTGGTGTGTGCCTTCTCTTCCCCTCTCCTAGGGGCGGGATTCACTGTGGGGTGGCGTGGCCCGTCTGGGCTACTGGCACACTGCCAGGCTTGTGGTGCTGGGGATCTGGCGTATTAGCTGGGGTGGGTAGGCAAGGTGCACGGGGGCAGGAGGGGCAGGCTTAGCTCGCTTCTCCTTAGGTGATCCACTCCAGGAGGAGCCCTGTGGCAGCGGGAGGGAGTCAGATCTGCTGCCGGAGGTTTGGCTCCGCAGAAGCACAGAGTTGGGTGTTTGCGCGGAGCGAGCAAGTTCCCTGGCAGGAACTGGTTCCCTTTGGGATTTTGGCTGGGGGATGGGCGGGGGAGATGGCGCTGGCGAGCGCCTTTGTTCCCCACCAAACTGAGCTCTGCCGTCCGGGGGCTCAGCAGCTCTCCCTCCCTTTGTCCTCCAGCCTTCCCGCTTTCCGAGCAGAGCTGTTAACTTATGACCTCCCAGACGCTAAGTCGCGCTTGCTGTCGGGACACAGTCCGTCTGGCCCCTCCGCTTTTGCCAGCCAGACTCGGGCGCTCTGCTTGGCCGGCGAGCCGCCCCTCTGCCCCGGCTCCCTCCCGCCAGTCCGTGGAGCGCGCACCGCCTCGCCGCCCTTCCTACCCTCTTCTGTGGGCCTCTCATCTGCGCTTGGCTCCGGAGACTCCGTTCTGCTAATCCTCTGGCGGTTTTCTGGGTTATTTAGGCAGGTGTAGGTGGAATCTAAGTGATCAGCAGGACGCACGGTGAGCCCAGCGTCCTCCTACGCCGCCATCTTCCCCAAAATGACAATTTCTTAAAAAGCCAAACATAACCCAGCAATTTCACTGCTAGATATTTACATGAGAGAAGTGAAAGAACATGCCTACATAAGGACTTCTGCAAGAATATTCATATAAACTTTGCTTATAATACCTCTAACTAAACTAGAAACATTCAAAATGTCTGTCAAGGGAATGTATAGACAAACTACGGGATAGTCGTATCATAGAAATGCTACTCAGCAACAAAAATAATCAGTTCGCCATCCATTCATGATTAAAACCACAACCAATTGGTTGTAGAAACAACCTACTTCAACATAACAATGGCCATATATGATAAGCCCACAGCTAACATCATACTCAATAGTGAAAGGTTGAAAGCTTTTTCTCTAAGATCAGGAACAAGACAGGGGGTGCCCACTCTCACCACTCCTATTCAACATACTACTGGAAATTCTAGCCAGAGCAGTCAGGCAAGAAAAAGAAAGAAAAGCCATCAGAAGTGGAAAAGAGGAAATAGAAATAAAATTGTTTCCATTTATAGATGACATGATTTTATATATAGAAAATCCTAAGATTCTACCAAAATATGGATAGATCTAATCAATAGTTCAGTAAAGTTTCAGGATACAAAGTTAACATGCAAAAATCAGTAGCATTTTTCTACACTAACAATGAATTATCTGAAAAAGAAATTAAAAATCCTATTTCTAATATTATCAAAAAGAATAAAATACTTAGGAATTTTTTAATGCTTGTTTATTTTTGAGAGAGAGAGACAGATAGACAGTCGGACAGAGCACGAGCCTGGGAGGGGCAGAAAGAGAGGGAAACAATCTGAAGCAGACTCCAGGCTCTGAGCTGTCAGCACAGAGCCTGACATGGGGCTCAAACTCCTGGACCATGAGATCGTGACCTGAACTGAAATCAGACACTTAACTGACTGAGCCACCCAGGTGCACCAAGAATAGTATACTTAGGGATAAATTTAATCAGGAAGATGAAACTCTCTATACTGAAAACTGTAAGACACTGATAAAAGAAATTGAAGACACAAATAAATGGATAGATATCTATGTTCATGCATTTGAAGAATTAATCTTGTTAAAATGTCTATACTGCCCAAAGCCATCTATAGATTCAGTGCAATCACTACCAAGATTCCAATCGCATTTTTTACAAAAATAGAAAAAAAAAGTCCTAAAAGTTGTTTGGAACCACAGAAGACCCCAAGTAGCTAAGGAAATCCTGAGAAAACAGAAAAAAGCTGGAGGAATCAAACTTCTTGGCTTCAAACTGTATTATAAAGCTATAGTAATCAAAACACTATGTTACTGGATAAAAAGACATGTAAACCAATGAAACAGAATTGAGAACCCAAAAATAAACCCGTGCATATACAGTCAACTAATATTTGTCAAGGGATTCAAGAAGTTCCAATGGAGAAAAGATAGTTTCTAATAAATAGTACTGGGAAAAGCAGATATTCACATGCAAAAGAATGAAACTATACCCCTATCATATACCACTCACAAACATTAACTTGAAATGAATTATAGAATTAAATGTAGGGCCTGGAATAATACAACTCCTAGAGGGAAAAATAGGGTAAAAGCTCTTTGATATGGGTCTTGGGAATGGTTCTTTTGGATATGAAACTTATAGCACAAGCAACAAAATAAATATAAACAAGTGGGAATATATCAAACTAAAAAATTTCTGCACAGGAAAAGAAATGATCAACAAACTGAAAAGGCAACCTACAGAAATGGAGAAAATATTTGCAAACCACACATTTTATAACAGGTTAATATCCAAAATATATAAGGAACTCATACAATTCAATAACAGAAAGCACAAATAATCTAATTAAAAAATAGCCAAACTGTATGATCAGTTAATCTTCAACAAAGCAGGAAAGAATATCCAATAGGAAAAAGTCTCTTCAACAGATGGTGTTAGGAAAACTGGACAGCAACATGCGAAAGAATGAAGCTAGACCACTTTCTTACACCATACACAAAAATAAATTCAAAATGGCGTTAAGATCTAAATGTGGGACAGGAAACCATTAAAATCCTAGAGGAGAACACAGGAAGTAACCTCTTTGACATTGACCATAGCAACTTTTTTACTAGATATGTCTTCTGAGGCAAGGGAAACACAAGCAAAAATAAACTATTGGGACTTCATAAAAATAAAAAGTTTCTGTACAGTGAAGAAAAAAAACAACAAAACTAAAAGGTAGCCTAGGGAATGGGAGAAAATATTTGTAAATTACATATCTGATACAGGGTTAGTATCCAAAAGATATAAAAAACTTAACACCCCAAAAATGAATAATCCAATTAAAAATGGACAGAATACATGAATAGATATTTTTCCAAAGAAGACATCCAGGTGGCTAACAGGCACATGAAAAGATGCTCAACATCACTCATCATCAGGGAAATACAGATCAAAACTACAATGAGATATCACCTCACACCTGTCAGAATGGCTAAAATCATCAACATAAGAAACAACAGGTGTTAGTGAGGATGTGGAGAAAGGGGAACCCTCTATAGTGTTGGTGGGAATTCAAACTGTTGTAGCCGCTTTGGAAAAAAACAGTATGGCGTTTCCTCAAAAAGTTAAAAATGAGGCACCTGGGTGGCTCAGTCAGTTAAGTGTCTGACTCATGGTTTTGGCTCAGGGCATGATCTCATGGGTTCATGAGTTTGAGCCCCACATTGGGATCTGTGCTGACAGCGTAGAGCCTGCTTCGAATTTCTCTCTCTCTCTCTCTCTCAAATAAATAAATAAACATTAAAAAAAAGTTCATAAAGTGTTAAAAAATGGAACTGCCCTATGATCAAGCAATTGCACTACTAGGTATTTACCTAAAGAATACAAAAATACTAATTCAAAGGGATACATTCACCCCAGTATTTACAGCATCAGTAGCTACAATAGCCAAATTATGGAAACAGCCCAAGTGTCCATCGACGGATGGATGTATAGAGCAGTATATGTATACACACACACACACACACACACACACACACGCACAGTGGAATATTACTCAGGCATAAAACAGTGAACTCTTGCCATTTGCAATGACATGGATGGAGCTAGGGAATATAATCCTAAGCAAAATGTTAGAGAAAGGCAAATACTATATGATTTCACTCATGTGGAATTTAGAAACAAAACAAGTGAACATAGGATAAAAAAGAGAGGCAAACCAAGAAGCAGACTCTAACAAACTGATGGTTACCAGAATGGAGGTGGGTGAGGGGATGGGTTAAATAGATGATGGGGATTAAGGAGTGCACTTGTTGTGTTGAGCACCAGGTGTTGTATGTAATTGTTGAATCACTGAATTGTACACCTGACACAAATATTACACTGTATGTTACCTAACTGGAATTTAAATAAAAACTTAAAACTTAAAAATAAAACTTTAAGATCCATCAAAAAAAAAAAAAAAAAAAGACCTGAATAGACTTTTTTTTCCAAAGAAGATACTCAGATGGGCAACAGGTACATGAAAAGGTGCTCAACATCACTCACCATCAGGGAAATATAAATCAAAACCACAGTGAGATATCACCTGACACCTGTTAGAGTAGGCATTATTAATAAAATGAGAGACCATTATTTGCAGTCATGTGGAGAAAAGGGAACCTTAGTACACTGTTGGTGGGAATGTAAATTGGTATAGCCACTATGGAAAACAGTGTTGAGTTTCTTTAAAAAATTAAAAATAGTACTGGGGTGCCTGGGTGGCTCGGTTGGGCGTCCGACTTCGTCTCATGTCATGATCTCACAGTCCGTGTGTTTGAGCCCTGCGTTGGGCTCTGTGCTGACAGATCGGAGCCTGGAGCCTGCCTCGGATTCTGTCTCCCTCTCTCTCTGCTCCTCCCCTGCTCATGCTCTGTCTCTGTCTCAAAAATAAATAAAAACATTTAAAAAAATTAAAAATAGTACTAACATTATGGTCCAGCCATTCTACTTCTGGGTATATACTTGAAGGAAACAAAATCACTCTCTCAAAGAGATATTTTCACCTTTATATTCATTGAAGCATTATTTATAATAGCTAAGACATGGAAATCATCTAAATGTCCATGATAGATGAATGGATAAAGAAAATGTAAGAAAAAATATATAGGTATCGTGGAATATTAAGCCATAAAAAGAAGGAAATCCTAGCATTTGCAGCAATATGGGTGGATTTTGAAGGCATTATGCTGAGTGAAATAAGTCAGAAAGACAAATGCTCTATGATCTCACTTATATGTGGAATCTAAATAAACCAAAATCATAGAATTCAGAGAAGAGATTGATGTTGCCAGAACAGGGGTGTGGGGTGAGGGAAATGGTTGAAGGTGGTCAAAGATATAACCTTCCAGTTATAAGATAAATAAGTTCTGGGGAGATAATGTACAGCATAGTGACTATAATTAGCAGTATTGTACTGTATGTTTGAAAGTTGCTCAGAGAGTAGATCGTAAAACTTCTCATCACAGGAAAATTTTTTTGTAACTATGTGAGGTGGTGCATGTTAACTAAACTGATTGTGATAATCATGCAGTAGACACAGATTGAATCATTATCTTATAAGCCTCATACGATGTTATATGTCAGTTATATCTCAGTAAGCTAGGGAGGTGAAGATACACAAAAACAAAAAAACTAACTTCTGATACAAGTGACAACGTGGATGAATCTGTATGATTCCAAGTATATGAAATTCTAAAAGAGGAAGTATAGTTGTCTCTTGGGTGTGGTGTCAGGAATTGACTGGGGAGGGTTACTTGGGAACTTACTGAGGTGGTAATGTTTTATACTTTTATAGGGGTTTAGGTTATGCAAATGTATTCATTTTTCAAAACTCAGCAAATAAGTATTTAACATTTGTGCATCTCATTGGTTGCTAATTTTACCTTGAGAAACTAAAATATAAACAAATAAAAAATTCTAGTTAATGATATGCATTATAAAATAGGGGAACATATACTGATGTCTTTATTTTTAAATGTGAGTAAATGAAGTGGATTTATGGTTTCATAGATGTTGAACATATGAATAGATGCATAGTTGAACAAATAAAAATGTTAATGGTAGAATCTGGGTGATTGATAATACAGGTGTTCACTGTACAGTTCCCTCAAGTTTTCTGTATTTTTGAAAATTTACATAATGTTCAAAAAAACTGAATAGGAAAATAGATACTGAAAACTTCATGGGAAAGATCCTACCCTTGTTTAATTAAAATTATGGCACATCTGCACCTGGAATCCTGTGTTATGATTACTGCATATCGGATTGGATATTTGGAACTGGAGATAGTCTTTAAGAGTGCTATTAAAATGAGGAGGTTGATGTGGACTTCCAGAGAAATAAATAGAAAATCAGGACTTCCAAGTTGTAATAGCAAAAGTTGAAATGATACATAGTTGACATCTATAAAATAATGAATACATGGATACGGTTAATGTAGACTCGTATACCAAATCTTGATGGGTGAACATATTTTAACAAGTAAATTGAGGAAAATATGGTTAACCAGCAGATAGTTGGTGAATAGTATATATTATGCCAAGAAGTAACATTGTAAGAAATATGAATGTATTCAGACACAGTTAAGATAAATCTGTGAATACCAGAGCTAGATGTGGCTACTTCAGAAAGTCAAAATTTGACATCAGGCATGAAAAACTGAAGTGTAAGCAAGGTTGGTTTATTTGTTTTTGTTTATATTTTTCACTAATATCCTTTTGATTCCTAGAGCAGTAATGGACACATAATAGATGCTAAACTTGTTGAATGAATGAAAATATTTTTAAGTAATAGAATATTGAGATGGATAAACCAGGGCTATGGCCTAGTATAGTAATTGCTATCCCATTATATTTTTCCTTTGAGTCATTATCTGGTACATCCCTGTCGATAGACAGAGGGAATCATAACATTGTGGTATTATTTGAAGAGTGCCAGACGAGACACATTTAAAAAACAAAGTCTTAGCTGCAGAAGTTATAACGAGTTTCTATCATAATGAATGCTTTTGTTTAATGTTGTAAAGATTGGTCTTAAAAAATACTCCTTAAATAAATGGTTTTGCATCCATTTAATCATGATGTAGACCCTATAAGCTAGACCCTCTTATGATTCTCATTTTTTAGATAAGGTACCTAGTAGTACCTGAAATAATTTATCAGATACTTCTAGGGAAAGCAAAGTCCTCCCCTAAATAGAACTGGGAAAATGAATTTTGGTTAAGGGTAGAGAGATGGAAGAAAGATGGCCAATATATTTGGTAATGTAGTTAGAGTTAAAGCCCAGGTGAGATAACTCAATGAAAATAACTAAATAGTAGGCTTATATAAAAGGGCGATTCAACTAAATATAGGAAAACTATTTTTATTACTATATTTAATTCCACTGTTGTCTTGATAGCACTTACATCTGAATATAAGACAAGTCAGATAATTTCTTAAGTCTTTTTATCATTTTTTTCCTAAAAAATCAATTCACTATAGCCAAAATAATCACCATATTTATCAAGTGAGGCAGATGAAGCACTTTATAATAATTAAAATCATACTATATGTATGCAGAATGTTTCTGGGTAAATCTTATGATATCTGAAAAAAAGCCCAAATTGTCTTAGAACAATATGGAAAATAATGCTGTGTGGTCATAAAAACTATATATGGTAACTTTTGTTCATAGGAATAAAAAAAATACAAATACGCTTTAAAAAACAAGAGCAACAACAAAAAGCATCCAAGGAGATTTTTATGTCATATTAGTGCTTCCCAATTAAAAAAAAAATCCTCATGATATAAACCTCTCAGAAAAGTAAGGGAGGGAATGCCCCGAACTTGATAAAGACAATCTACCAAAACCTATAGCTAACAGTTTACTTATTGGTGAATGACTAATGCTTCCCTAATCTGAGATCAGAATGAATGCAAAGATGTATGTTCTTACTATTCCTATTTCACATAGTGCTGAATAATCTAGGCAGTATATAAAGGAATAAAAGGCATACAGATCAAAAAGGAAGAAGTAAAACTGTCCCTATTTTCAGATGACATGATTGACTATGCAGAAAATCCCAATGAATCTACAATAACACTTTTTGAATAAGTGACTTCAGCAATGTCAGCAGATACCAGATAAACATACATAAATAAATTGTATTTTTATATGCTAACAATAAAAATGTGGATATCAAAATTAAAAACCGTGCCATTTACAATCATCCAAAAAATGAAACATTTCAGCATAAATTGATCAAAACATGTACAAGACTTGCATATGGAAAACTACCCAAAAATGATTAAAGTAAGATCTAAATAAGAGAAGGATATACTGTGTTCATAAATTGGAAGACCCAACATAGTAAAAATGTCAATTCTCTTCAAATGTTTCATGCAATTCTTATCAAAGTACTAGGAAGATTATTTTTGTAGATATAGACAAGATTATTATAAAATTTATATTAAAAAACAAAGAAACTAAAATAGCTGAAATGACTTTGAAAAAGAAGAATATAGTGGAAGGAATCAGTTTACTTGATTTCAAAGGTTACATAGCCACAGTAATCAAGACTGTGGTTATTGTGGAGGGATAGATACATAGGTCAATAGAACAGAATAGAGAACTCAGAAATGCGGTCATACAAATAACATCAACAGTTTTGGAAAAGGTGAAAAACAGATTAAATGGTTAAAGGATAGCTTTTTCAACTAGTAGTGCTAGAGCAACTGGATAGTCTTAGGCAAAAAAATGAAACTTGACCTAAACTTCACATTTTATACAAAAATTTTCTCAAGGTGGATCACAGAATTAAATGTCAAATATAAAACTATAAACATTTTTGGAAAAAAAGAAAATCTTTGGGTCTAGGGCTAAGAAAGAGTTCTTAAACTTGATACCAAATTCATTATATAGGAAAAAAAATTGATAAATTGGTCTTCATCCAAATTAGAAGGTTAAAATCCATGGAAGGCCCATTTAAAATGAATAAAGAAGTTACCAAACTGAAAGAGAACATTTGCAAACCACATATTCAGCAAAGATTATTCTCTAGAATCCATAAAGAACTCTCAAAACTCAACAGCTAAACACCCCAAAGAATCCATTTAGAAAAATGAACAAAAGACATAAAGAGACATTGCACCTAAGAACATATACATATGGCAAATAAACATATGAAAAGATGTTCAATCTCATTAGCTATTAAGGAAATGCAAATTAAAACCACAATGTGATATTATTAGAAACCTGTAAGAATAACCATAAATTAAAAATCACAATCCCAAATGCTGGTAAGAATGTAGAGAAACTGGCCACTCATACATTCTGGTGAGAATGCAAAATAGTCTAGCCATCCTGGAAAACAAGTCAGCACTTTTTACAAAGCTAAACGTGTGCTTTCCATACAACACAATAATTGCACTGCTGGGCATTTATCACATTTAAATGAAAAATTATGTTCAAACAAAATCTGTACACAAATATTTATAGCAGATTTATTCACAATAGCCCTAAACTGAAAATGGTCCAGATGCTCTTCAATAGGTGAATGGATGTATAAACTGGTACATTCATGCCATGGGGTACTACTCAGCAATATAAAGAAAGTAATGCTAATTTATGAAACAATGTTGATGAATTTCTCAAGAATTATGCCGTGTGAAAAAAACCAATACAAAAGAGTTATATACTGAATTATCCCATTTACATATCAACCTTGATATGATAAAACTACAAATGGAGAACAGATTAATGGTTGTTGACATGGGAGGAACTGGAAGGAAGAGAAGTGGTTGTGGCTACAAAAGGCCACGTGAAGGATCCTTCTAGTGATGGAAATGTTCTGTATTTTGACTGTACTTATATCAATACCTTGGTTGTTATATTGTTCTATAATTCTATAAGATTTTGCCATGGAAGGAATTAGTTAAATGATATGTGATGTCTCTCTCTATTTTTTCTTACAATTGTATATGAATCTAGAATAATCTCAAAATATTTAATAAAAAAAACCCCTGTAATCTTGCTAGTACCAAGTTTTACCTCCTGCTGCAAGCAATTAGAATAATAAATAAGATAAAAATAGTTTCAGATATTCTACAATACAGAGCTGTTATGGAATGAATTGTGCCACCCCATTTATATGTTGAAGTCCTTACCAAAGAATGTAACTATATTTGGAGATAAGATCTTTAAAGAAGTGATTAAGTTTAATTGAGGTGGTTAGGATGAGTTTTAATGCAATTTAACTGGTGTCCTTATAAGAAGAGGAAATTTGGACATACAAAAGGGACAACAAGGATGTGCATACAGGGAGAAAAGTTCATGAGGGGACATAGTGAGAAGGCAGACATCTGAAAGCCACAGAAAAAAGGCCTTAGGAGAAACTCAAATCACTGGTATCTTTATCTTGGACTCCTCGCCCCCAGAACTCTGAAAAAATAAATTTCTGTTGTTTAAGCTACCCAATCTGTTGTATTTTGTCATCACAGCCCTAGCAAGCTAATGCAAGAGCTCATGACTGATCTTTTAAAGATGGAAAACAAATGATCTAAGCCCTGTGATTGCTTTGACTTTCTTCCTCAGGGCACTTTCCAGACAGTGGCACTGGGAGGCATACCCAAGAACATATTCATCTTGAATGATTTAAAAAGATAGATATCAGAATTTGGGTAATCCAAGGTGGTGGAATTTTCAGGGAAGAATACTGTAGAGTACAAAGCTACATAGAAAAAAAAGAGCTCCAGAAATCTACTGGACAAAGGTGGAGGGGTCTCAAGTTTCTGTGCCTAGGGCCTCCAGGGTATACTTTTTGTTACATAACAGTGGTGACAGTAGACATCCCTGTCCTGTTCCTGATTGTTGAGGTAAAGCTCTCAGTTTTTCCCCATTGAGGATGATATTAGCTATGGGTTTTTCTTATATGACCTTTATTATGTTGAGGTATGTTCCCCCTTAACCTACTTTCTTGAGGATTTTTTTTTTATCATGAATGGATGTTAAGTGCTTTTTCTGCATCTATTGAAATGGTCCTATGGTTTTATCCTTTCTTTTATTAATGTGGTATATGATGTTGATTGATTTTGAATATTGAACCACCTTTGCAACCCAGGAATAAATCCCACTTGATCATGATGAAACAGTGAAGCCATCTGACCCTGGACTTCTGTTTGTTGGGAGATTTTTTAAATTAATGATTCAATTTCTTTGCTGGTTATTGGTCTGTTCAAGTTTTCTATTTCTTTCTGTTTCTGTTTTGGTAGTTTATATGTTTGTAATAATTTGTCCATTTCCTCCAGGTTGTCCAGTTTGTTGGTATATGGTTTTTCATAATATTCTCTAACAATTGTAGTGGTGTTATTTTTCCCTCTCTTATTTGTGATTTTATTTATTTGAGTCCTTTCTCTTTTCTTTTTGTTAAGTCTGGTTAGAGGTTTATCAATTTTATTGAATTTCTCAAAGAACCAGCTCCTGATTTCATTGATCTGTTCTTTTGTTTTTTTAGTTTCTGTATCATTTATTTCTGCTCTGATCTTTATTATTTCCTTACTTTTGTAGGTTTTATGCTTTGTTGTTTTTTTGTAGGTCCTTTAGATGTAAGGTTAGGTTGTTTATTTGAAAAATTTTTTTTTGCTTTTTAGGTAGGTATGTATTGCTATACAGTTTGCTAGTAGGACCACTTTTGCTGCTTCCCAAAGATTTTGGGCTGTTGTGTTTTAATTTTCATTTTTTTTTTAATTTTTGAGAAAGAGAGAGAGAGAGAGAGAGAGAGCGAGCCCAAGCAGGGGAGGGATAGAGAGAGAGGGAGACACAGAAACTGAAGCACATTCCAGGATCTAAGCTGTCAGTACAAAGCCCTATGCAGGGCCCAAACTCATAAACTGTGAGATGGTGACCTGAGCTGAAGTCAGATGCCCAACCAACTGAGCCACCCAGGTGCTCCTCATTTTCATTTGTTTCTCTGTATTTTGAAATTTCTTCTTTGATCTCCTGGTTGACCCACTCATTGTTTAGTAGCATGCTGTTTAACCTCCATGTATTTGTGGTCTTTCCAAATCTTTTCTTATGATTGACTTCAAGTTTCACAGTGTTGTGGTCAGAAAAGGTTCATGGTGTGATTTCAGTCTTTTTGTATGTGTTGAGGCCTGTTTTGTGACCTCATATGTGATCTGATCTGGATAATGTTCCATGTACACTTGAAAAGAATGTATATTCTGCTGTCTTAGGATGAAATGCTATGGATATATCTGTTAAGTCCATCTGGCCCAATGTGCCATTAAAAATCATTATTTCCTTGTTGATTTTCTGTTTAGATGATCTGTCCATTGATATTAGTGGGGTATTAAAGTTCCCTGCTATTATCGTATTTATGTCAACTAGTTCCTTTATGTTTGTTATTAATTGATTTTTATATTTTGGTGCTCCCATCTGCGTGCATATATATTAACAATGATTATATAGTGCCTATCTTTGTCTCTTTTTACAGTCTTTGATTTAAAGTCAATTTTGTGTGATATAAGTATTGCTACTCTGGCTTTCTTTTGACACACATCTGCATGATATATGTTTCTCCATCTCCCTTACTTTTTTTTTTCATTTTAAAATTTTATTTATTTATTTGTTTATTTATTTTTCTCAAGTTAGTTAACATACAGTGTAGTCTTGGCTTCAGGACTAGAATCCAGGGATTCGTCACTTACTTATAACACCCAGTGCTCATCCCAACAAGTGTGCTCTTTAATGCCCATTACCCAATTTCCCCACCCTCTGCCCCCTTCAACCCTCAGTTTGTTCTCTTCATTTAAGAGTCTCTTATGGTGCCTCCCTCTCTGTTTTTATCTTATTTTTCCTTCCCTTTCCCTATGATCATCTGTTGAGTCTGTCAAATTCCACATGTGAGTGGAATCATGTGATATCTGTCTTTCTCTGACTTACCTGTTTCACTTAGCATAATACCCTCCAGTTCCATCCACGTTGTTGTAAATGGCAAGATTTCATTCTTTTTCATTGCTGAGTAGTATTTCATTAAAAATATATGTGTGTGTATGTATGTATATACATACATACACACACATACATACCACTTCTTCCTTATCCATCAGTTGCTGGACATTTGGGCTCTTTCCATACTTTGTCTATTGTTGATAGTACTGCTATAAACATTGGGGTGCATGTGCCCCTTCGAATCAGCATTGTTTTATCCTTTGGATAAATTCCTAGTAATGCAATTGATGGGACATAGGGTAGTTCTATTTTTAATTTTTTGAGGAACCTCTAAATTGTTTTTCAGAATGGCTACACCAGTTCTCATTCCTACCATTAGTGCAAGAGGGTTCTGCTTTCTCCACATCCTTACTAACATGTGTGGTTTCCTGAGTTGTTCATTTTAGCCATTCTGACAGGTGTGAGGTAGTATCTCATTGTGGATTTGATTTGTATTTCACTGATGATGAGCAGTGTTGAGTGTCTTCTCATGTGTCTGTTAGCCATCTGGATGTCCTCTTTGGAAAATTGTCTGTTCATATCTTGTGCCCATTTCTTCACTGGATTATTTGTTTTTTGGGTGTTGAGTTTGGTAAGTTCTTTATAGATTTTTGATAGTAACCCTTTATCCAATATGTCATTTGCAAATATCTTCTCCCATTCCATTGGTTGTCTTTTAGTTTTGTTGATTGTTTCCTTTGCTGTGCAGAAGGTTTTTATCTTGATGGGGTCCCAAAAGTTAATATTTGCTTTTATTTCTCTTGCTTTTGGAAACTTGTCAGGTAAAAAGTAGCTGCGGCTGAGGTCAAAGAGGTTGTTGCCTGTCCTCTAGGATTTTTATGGCTTTCCTGTCTTATGTTTAGGTCTTTCATCCATTTTGAGTTTATTTTTGAGTATGGTGTAGAAAGTGGTCCAGGTTAATTCTTCTGCATGTTGCTGTCTTGTTTTCCCAACACCGTTTGCTAAAAAGACTGTCTCTTTTCCACTGGATATTCTTTCCTGCTTTGTCAAAGATTAGTTGGCCATACATTTGTGGGTCCATTTCTGGGTTCTTTATTCTGTTCCATTGATCTGTGTGTCTGTTCTTGTGTCAGTACCATACTGTCTTGAAGATTACAGCTTTGTAATACAGCTTGAAGTGCAGAATTGTGATGCCTCCAGCTTTGGTTTTCTTCTTCAACATTACCCTGGCTATTTGAGATCTTTTCTGGTTCCATACAAGTTTTACAATTGTTTGTTCTAGCTCTGTGAAGAATGCTGGATTGCATTGAATATGTAGATTGCTTTGGAAAGTATCAACACTTTAACAATATTTGTTCTTTCAATCCATGAACATGGGATGTTTTTCCATTTTTTTGTGTGTGTCTCCTTAATTTCTTTCATAAGCTTTCTATAGTTTTCAGTGTATAGATCCTTCACCTCTTTGGTTAGGCTTATTCCTAGGTATTTCATGGTTTTTGGTGCAATTGTAAATGGGATAGATTCTTTGATTTCTCTTTCTGCTGCTTCATTATTGGTGTATAGAAATGCAACTGATATGTATACATTGATTTTATATCCTGCAACATTGCTGAATTCATGTATCAGTTCTAACAGTTTTTTGTTGCAGTCTTTTGGGTTTTACACATAGAGTATCATGTTGTTTTGAAGAGTAAAAGTTTGACTTCTTTGCCAATTTGGATGCTTTTGATTTCATTTTGTTGTCTGATGGCTGAGGCTAGGACTTCCAACACTATGTTAAACAATAGTGGTGAGAGTGGACATCCCTGTTGTGTTCCTGATCTCAGAGGCAAAGCTCTCAGTTTTTCCCCATTGAGGATGATATTAGCCGTGAGTGTTTCATATATGGCTTTTATGATGTTATCTGGACTTTCTTGAGGGTTTTTATTAAGAAAGGATGCTGTATTTTGTCAAATGCTTTTTCTGCATCTATTGAAAGGATCATATGGTTCTTATCCTTTCTTCTGTTAATGTGATGTGTCATGTTGATTTATTTGTGTATATTGAATCAGCCCTGCAGCCCAGGAATGAATCCCACTTGATCATGTTGAATATTCTTTTAATGTAAAGTTGGATCTAGTTTGCTAGTATCTTGTTGAGAATTTTTGCATCCAGGTTTATCAGGGATATTGGCCTGTAATTCTCCTTTTTAGTGGGGTATTTGGTTTTGGAATCAAGGTAATGTTGCCTTCATAGAATAGGTATGGAAGCTTTCCTTCCATTTCTATTTTTTTGAACAGTTTGAGAAGAATAGGTATTAGCCCTGCTTTAAATGTTTGGTAGAAATCCCCTGGGGTAGGTATTAGCTCTGCTTTAAATGTCTGGTAGAAATCCCCTGCGGAGCCATCTAGCCCAGGACTTTTGTTTGTTGGGAGATTCTTGATAACTGATTCAATTTCTTTGCTGATTATGGGTCTGTTCAAATTTTTTATTTCCTCCCATTTGAGTTTTGGTAGTCTACAGGAATTTGTCCATTTCTTCCTGGTTGTCCAGTTTGTTGGCATATAATTTTTCATAGTACTCACTAATAATTGTTTGTATTTCTGTGGTGTTGGTTGTGATCTGTCCTCTTTAATTTGTGATTTTATCTTTTGGTTCCTCTGTCTTTTCTTTTTGAGAAGTCTAGCTAGGGGTTTAAAAATTTTGTTTAATCTTAAAAAAAACTTTTAGCTTCATTTATCTGTTCTACTGTTTTTTTTTTTGTTTCAGTATAATTTATTTATACTCTTATCTTTGTTATTTCCCTTTTCCTGCTGGCTTTGGTCTTTGGTACTCCTTTTCTGGCTCTTTTAGATGTAAGGTTAGGTTATTCATTTGGGACCTTTCTTGCTTCTTCAGATAGGCCTGAATTGCACTTTATTTTCCTCTTAGGACTGCCTTTGCTGCATCCCAAATAGTTTGGACTATGATGTTTTCATTTTCATTTGTTTCCATATATTTTTAAATTTCTTCTTTAATTTCCTGGTTGACCTATTCATTCTTTAGTAGGTTGTTCTTTAACCTCCATGTATTTGGGGGATTTACAAATTTGTTCTTGTGGTTGATTTCAAGTTTCATAGTGTTGTGATAAGAAAATATGCATGGTATGATCTCAATCTTTTTATACTTGTTGAGGGCTGTTTTGTGACCCAGGATGTGATCTGTTTTGGAGAATGTTCCATGTACACTCACGAAGAATGGGTATTCTGCTGCTTTAGGATGAAAAGTTCTGAATATGTGTTAAGTCCATCTGGTCCAATGTGTCTTCCAGAGCTGTTGTTTCCTTGTTGATTTCCTGCCTAGATGATCGGTCCATTGTTGTAAGTGGAGTATTAAAATCACCTACAATTGCAGAATTATTATCAATGCATTTGTTTATGTTTGTGATTAATTTTTTATATATTTGGATTCCTCCATGTTCAAGGCATAAACATTTACAATTGTTAGCTCTTCTTAATGGATAGACCCCTTAATTATGACATGATGCCCTTCTATCTCTTATTAGTCTTTGTTTTAAAATCTAGTTTGTCTGTGGGCACCTGTGTCGCTCAGTCGGTTAAGCGTCTGACTTTGGCTCAGGTCATGATCTCATGGTTTGTGAGTTTGAGCCCAGCATCAGGCTCTGTGCTGACAGTTCAGAGCCTGAAGCTTGCTTCTGATTCTGTGTCTCCCTCTCTCTCTGCCCCTCCCCCGCTTATGCTCTGTCTCTCTCTTTCTCTCTCAAAATGAACATTAAAAAATCTTTAAAAATAAGTAAAATAAAATTTAAAAAATCTAGTTTGTCTGATATAAGTATGGCTACTCTGGCTTTCTTTTGATGTCCATTAGCATGATAGATGGTTGTCCATCCCCTCACTTTCAATCTGCAGGTGTCCTTAGGTCTAAAATGAATCTCTTCTAGGCAGCATATAGATGGATCTTTTTTTTAAATCCGTTATGATACTTTATGTCTTTTGATTGTGGTATTTAGACCATGTACATTCAGAGTGATTATTGAAAGATATGGATTTCTTGCCATTGTTTTATCTGTAGGTTTTGTGTTTGTGGTGATGTCTCCGGTCCTTTGCTGCTTTCTACTCATAGAGTCCCCCTTAGGATCTCCTGCAGGGCTGGTTTAGTGGTCATAAACTGCCTTAGTTTTTGTTTGTCTGGGAAAGCCTTTATCTCTCCTTCTATCCTAAATGAAAGCCTTGCTGGATAAAGGTTTCTTGGATGCGTATTTTTCCTATTCATCCCATTGAATATTTTCTGCCATTCCCTTCTGACCTGCCAAGTTTTAGTGGACAGATCTGCTACTACCCTTATATGTCTACCCTTGTAAGTTAAGGCCCATTTGTTGCTAGCTGTTTTCAGAATTCTCTCTTATCTTTGTATTTTTCCAGTTTTACTATGATATGCCATGGAGTTAACCTGTTCTTGTTGATTCTGAAGGGAGTTCTCTGTGCCTCCTAGACTTGGATGTCTGTTTCCTTCCCCAGATTATGGAAGTTCTCAGCTGTAATTTGTTCAAATAAACCTTCTACCTTTCTCTCTTGCTCTTCTTCTTTTGGAGCTCCTATGATACGGATATTATTTCATTTCATGGAATCACTTAGCTCTCTAATTATTCCCTCATAATCTAGTAATTTCATTTTCCTCTTTTTTTCAGCTTCATTATTTTCCATAATTTTATCTTCTATTTCACCTATTCCCTCCTCTGTTTCTTCTGTTCTCACTGTCACTGTATCTAGTTTCTTTTGCATCTCATTTATAGCATTTCTTAATTCATCATGACTAGTTCTTGGGTCTTGGATCTCTGCAGCAATAGATTCTCTGCTGTCTTCTATGCTTTTTTCAGGCCCAGTTATTTATCTTATGACTGCTATTCTAAATTATTTTCAGATAAATTGTTTATATCTGTTTTGAGCAATTCTCTGGCTGTCATTTCTTCCTGAATTTTCTTTTGGGGAGAATACTTCTTTCATTATTTTGGCTAAGTTTCTGTCTTTTGTGTGTTTTAATAGCTTGTTATGAGTCCTGCCCCTGAAAGTACTACTATGTTAAAAAGGGGTCATACACTGACCAGAGCCTGGCACCTCAGGATGTGTTTTGGGTATGTGTTGCATGCACTCTGTTGTGCTTTGGCTGCTCTATCCCATTGGTCAGTCCTCTGCAAAGCTCCTCCTTGCTTGTAGTGGTAGAGTGTGTGGACCTTCAACCAGGTGTGCTTTGATTTGTTTGTTGAAGCAATGCTGAAAAAAAAAGGAAAGGTGGGGATTGGGGAAAGCCTGATTCCATACAAAGAGAAAAATGAAAAGGGAGAAAAGAAGACCAAGCAGAGAATTAAAACACACACACACACACACACACACACACACACACACACAACTATAAGGCTAAATCCAGAGAGAGAAAGAAAAATAAAAAACAGAAAAGGTGTAAAAAGAATAGAGTAAAAATGCCTGATTAAACAAACAAACAAAACAAAAAAAGATTTATATAGGAACCTGATTCCAAAATTAAAAAAGAGGGTTGAAAGAAAAAGAAACAGAAGAGACTAACAGACAGACAAACAGACAAATAGACAAACAGACAAAAACAAAAACAAAAAAACAGTTGTCTGTTGGTTCCTTGGACCTGTGGCTGTGCTGGTCTGGAGGAGAGGCTGTCTGGTTCTGTTAGTGTCAGTCCTGCCCCAGTAGATAAGCAGTTACCAGGCACGGAAGGGCAGGGTTTGGTGTAAGTGTGTTCTTCCTCCACTGGGGGGCTGGTGTGCTGCTCCCTGAAGTCCCACTCTGTTGATGGTGGGGAGAAAAATGGTGACATCCCAATTTCTCCTCCCTGGACCAGGTATCTCATCAAACAATGGTGGTCAGACAGCCCTCACAGAATAGTGCAGGTGGTTGGCTTGCCCTGTTTCACTGTTCTAGGCACTCGGCTGGGATTCAAAACCTGATGTCTTAAAGGACCCTGCACCCTGTGTAGACCCTGTTCTGGTGTAGCACCACTCACCCCTGCGGATAAAGGGGCTTTGGCTGGCACCTGCAGGGTCTTTTGTCCTTGGGGAAGCAATTAACCCTCTTCCCACAGTACTCGAGGAAGGGGACTGTTCTTGCAGCGCAACCCTTAGATCACTACAACACCCCAGGGCCGGCTCCTTCACTCCCAGGTGCACACACACACACACACACACACACGGCCCGGGCTTCCATCTGGAGAAGGTCACATGGTTTTGGAACCTCTGAGTTTCAGCTACTAAGGTTGTTTGCAAAATAGAAAGTGACACTGTCCAAATTTATCATTCCCCAGTCCGTGGTCTGGAGAGGTTTTCCTCTTGTGCTAACTAGCTACCAAAGCCCTCTCTCTTTCTCTCCCTTTAGTCTCTGCACAGAAAGGGTCCCATCCTCTCCATGTCTACAATGTTTTATCTCCCCCAATTCTCATTACATGCCCCTCGATCCTGCCAAGCTGTCTCCCTCCACCTGTGGAGATTCTTCTGCCATTCTGCAGATTGATTGCCTGGGTGTTCCAAGTGATATGACTTCAGTACTGCTCTGTTTGAGCGATGAGGAAGATCCCGGTCCTCCTACTTCTCTGCCATCTTAACTCTCTCTTCCCATCCCCCTTACTTTCATTCTGCAGGTGTCTTTAGGTCTAAAATGAGTCTCTTGTGGGCAGCATATGGATATATGGGTGTTGTTTTTTTATCCCTTCTGATACACTGTGTGTTTTGATTTGAGTGTTTAGTCCATTTATATTCAAAGTAATTATTGTTAGATATGTATTTTTTGCCATTTAATCACTTGTTTTCTTTTTTGTTGTTTCTGGAGATTTTCTCTAATCTTTTCTCATGCTTATCACTTCTAGTCTCTCCTTTACACAAAGAGTCCCCTTTAATATTTCTTCTAAGGCTAACTTCAGATTCTTGAACTTTTTTAGTTTTTGTTTGAGGAACTCTATCTCTCCTTGTCTTCTGAGTGATAGCCTTGCTGGATGGAGTACTCTTGGCTACAGATTTTTCCCTTTCAACACTTTGAATATATGATGGCAGTTCCTTCTGGCTTGTCAGATTTCTTTTGAGAAATCTCCAGCTCACTTAATGGTTTTCCCTTGTAAGTTAAGGACTCCTTTTTTCTTGTTGTTTTTAAGATTTTTTCTTTATCCTGATATTTTGAAAATTTAATTACAATATTTTTCGGTTTTGACCGGCTATTGTTGATTTTTGATAGGAGTTCTCTGCTTCCTGGATGTGGATTTCTGTTTCCTTGCCCAGATTTGGGAAATTTTCAGTATTATTTCTTCAAATAAATTTTCCACCCCTTTTCTCTTTCATCTTCTTCTGGAACTCCTATAACAGGCATGTTATTATGTTTGATGGAGTCACTGAGTTCCCTAAGTGGGTTGGTGGTGCCAGCACAATTTGTGTTGGGCCACTTTCCTATGTCAGACCTCCTGAAATGCTGTGGTGACTGGGAGCTGTGTGCTGGGGCAGCCAGGGATGTGAGGCTAGGTACAGCATGTGGTGATGGCTGGGTGCACCTGGGCCCGGTGTTCATAGGTGCCTGGGAGTACCTGGCTGGTTGTGGCATGGTGGCAGGGCTATGCACTGTGGCTGTGTGCTGTGTGGTGGCAGGGTTATTCCTGTAGCGGCTGTGCATTAGGCAGGTGTCCAAGACTTGTGCCTAGCTTTAACAAAATTTGCCCACAGCCCAGGACCTGGACTAGCAGCCTTGGAGTGGGTGAGGTATCAGGAGGACTTGTGGGCATGATCGACTACTAGCAGGTTAGGCAGCAGGTGTCTGTGAAGCCCCACCTCCTACAGATGGCCCTGTGTTTATGCTGGGGGGTGGGCAAGGGAAGAACATGGCACCTGCTGGCTCCCTTGTGTTCAGAAAAGTCCGTCACCATGGTTTGAAATCAGTATGAATAGGTTTGTCTACCATTTGCCTCTGGCATTATGTAAACTGCCGTTTTTATGTTGCCTCTCTATGTGGGCTGCTGTGTCTTTAAGGGTGGCAACCCAGATATCACTTGCCATCCCAGCTTGTGTAGTGCTGAGTCAGCTGACTTTTAAAGCTCCGGTCTCTAAGTCCCATTTGCTTTACAAACTCATGGTATTTAGCCCCTCTGTTTTTCAAAGCCAAAAGTTATGGGGATTAGACTTTCTTGTGTGAACTCCCTGGTGCAGGGGCTCATTTCTCTGCCTTCTCTGTGTGTGCAGCTTTCTCTCTCATGTGGGCCTCTGCCTTTCTGACTTTCCTAACCTTTCAGATGCAGCTTCTTCTATATATTTAGTTTTGGAGTTTGTTCTGCCATTCTTCAGATTGCTCTCTGGTTTATTGACTTGGATGTGGATAATACCTAGTTGTAAACATGGAACGAGTTGTGCTCAGGGTCCTCCTATTCCACCATCTTTCCAAGTCCTTCCTTTGTACCATCTGTAATAGCTATACTTTTGATCCAAGTAAAAAGGCTGAATTTTTTTCTTGCTGGTCAAAAATGCTGTGCAATGATGAAACATTACTCTGTTTCTTGATGATTTACAGCTATATCAGAATAGTCCTCATCATTGGCTTTTTGCAAGAAGGTTTCTATTTTCAAGAAGGTTTCTACTAGCTTCTGTGTAAATGTTAATATTTTAGGCAGTTGCACCAAAGCAGACATTTTGAGTACATTAAAAAAGAAAACAAATAGTTTATGATTTTATGAAAATCTAAGCTAAATATAAAGCCTGTTAATGATTATCTGGAATTAATACATAGTAGAAAGCATGAGGCAACATCCTTAATCTTTAGAAAGCACATGTTAATTAAGGAACATCTTTTTTAAAAAGAAAATATTGAATTCAACACAACAAAACAGAAGCATTCTTCAAAACTGAAATAAAAATAATAATGATTTATTTTCTAAGCAGACTTGTAAAAATTAAATTCTTATTACATGAAGTTGGGTGAAAGGCACCATGACTTGAAAAGAATACATTTTTAAAGAAGTGCAATAACATTCTGGTTTTTATCTAATTTTACAACAGTTTTATGGGGAGCAACTGTAAACCATTTAATTGAAAATAAAGGAACTCAAGTAATTTATTTTTGCTTATTTTTATTGTGACTTACAGCTTTAGGAATATTATAACAGAACAAAACCCATCTGTCAGGTGAATGTAGACATTGGTGGTATACAGTTACAGGAATGCTTATGAAAGAAACCAATAAACATTGTTACAAATGTAAAATTTATATCAGTACTTGGGATATTCAAAATGCTATAAAATTTGTATAATAAAGCTTATAGGAAAAAAACCCACTTTTTTCCACCAAATGACACTCACTATCAAGAAAGTGAAAAGACAATCACCACAATGAGATAAAATATTTACTAATCATATATATGATAGAGGTTTAATATCCAGAATATGTAAAGAACACTTATAATTCAACAACAAAAAGACAAAGAACCCAATTAAATATGGACAAGGAATTTTATTAGATATTTCTCCAGAGAAGATCTAGAAATGGCCAACAAGCACATGCAAAAAAGTTCATCATTATTAGTCATTAGGGAAATTTAAATTAAATCACTTTATACCCAATAGGATGGCTGTAGTGAAAACAACAACAACAACAACAACAGTAGCGATCAGAAATAGAATGTCTTGGCAAAGATGTGAAGTAATTATAACATTTGTACAATATTGTTGGTACCGTAAAGTGGTTCAGCCATTGTGGAAAACAGTTTGATGGTTCTTCAAGAAATTAAATGTAGAATTACCGTATGAATCAGCAGTCTCACTTTTAGGTATATACTTGAAAACTGAAAACACATGTTCACATAAAAATTGTATATGAATGTTATTACCACTATTATTCATAATTGCCAGAAAATTAAAGCCGTTCAAATATCTATCAACTGATGGATAGCTAAACAAAAATGTGATCTGTCCATTAAATGGAATATTAATCAGTTATGAAAAGGAATGAAGTACAGTACATGTTGCAACATGTATGAACCTTAAAAACATTATGGTAAGTGAAGGAAACCACACAATGGGTCACATTTTTAAAAAAATTTTTAGTGTTTATTTATTTTTGAAAGAGAGAGAGAGAGAAAGAGACAGAGTGTGAGTAGGGGAGGGGCAGAGAGTGAGGGAGACCCAGAATCTGAAGCAGGCTCCAGGCTCTGAACTGTCAGCACAGAGCCTAACGTGGGGCTTGAACTCACAAACCACGAGATCATGACCTGAGCCAAAGTCAGATGCTCAACTGACTGATTCACCCAGGCACCCCAAAGGTCACATATTTTTTGATTTAGTATATATGAAACATCCAGAATAGGTAGAAACAGAAAGTAGATTGGTGATTGATGAAGGCTGTGAGTAGGGAGAAATGGGGAGTGTACTTAATGGGTGGGTACAGGGTTTCTTTTTTGGGTGATGAAAGTGCTTTGGAAATAGAGGTGATGGTTGTACAATATTGAGAATGTACTAAATGGCACTGAATGCCACCTTAAAAATGGTCAATTTTTATTATGTGAATTTTCTCTCAGTAAAAACATTGGGAAGAGTTTATTCCTATAAACTTAAATCAGGTAGAAGCATACTTTGGATTCATACTTTAGAGGAAATTTGGTAAATTACACTGATTAGATAAAAGTAAAATAATGTTCTTCTGGGTAGAGCTGTTTGATTAAGTAAGTTTGGAAAACTTGAGTCCTAGATTTGTCACTATTGAGCTGTGTAATCGAAGAAAAGTCATTTATCTTCTTTCTGCCTTTATAGTTTTACCTGTTAGGGTGAAAGAATTGTAGAGAACAAATCATCTTCCCTTATGTGAGTGATTTTATGTATGTAGGGAAAGGGGCATTGTGGTTGCCACTTGAAAGGATGAGTAACGTGAAGAGCTTCAGAAGATAGTCCAGAAAGTCAATTCAAGATGTAGGAAACAGAGACTAAAGCATAGTGAAGGAAGAAGAGAAGCAAAAGAATACATCTGAACCTGCGTTTCTTTGTGTGGGCATTTGGTGTGATTGGTATTAGCTGCAAATGGGATTAGAGAGTGCCAAAGCTGAAGGAAGACTGAAGTTTGGAGAAGGATGGTGGAGGGTTGATGCAAAGAACTGCACTAACCATTCAGATCATCTAGGAAAATATTTTGGGGCCTTGTTGAGAGTTCCCTCAGAGATTACTTCCCCTGAACCTTCATTCTCAGCACAAATTCTTTTGAGAGTCAAATGTTAGAATACCTTTTCTCCTTTGTCATTTCAATTGCCATTTTAATAAATTATCTCAATATTCTTCATTTTGACCTGACTTAGCCAGGAAGGTAAGGATGAAATCACCCCCAAAGGAATTTATTTATGTATGAGCTCAGTTGTAAAGTGGATCACTTATTTTTACCCAACTGCTTTCCTCTCTTTCGTGGAATAGTGTTTGAAATAGTGTCTGAAATTTTCTATAAATGTTGTATATATGCCCAGAGGCTATTTATAGCATTGGGTGCATTTATGAATCAAAGAATAAATAAACACCTCCTTTCTGCTATTTTGAATATCTGCAATCTCATTTCCTATTCTAATCTTGTGGAGTGTTGTACTGTGCTTTCAAATAGCTTCTGGGTCCAGACCCAGAGGTGACTACATTTCAGTGGAGGATGACATGATTAAAGTGTATATTTAGGAGATGTGATCTTGTAATCATTTTCTTAATACAGATTTCCAATGAAGTTAATAGGAGATGTGTACATGGACTAATTGCAGATTTTGGCTCATTATATACTTTTTGAAGTGATTTAGGATACTTTGAGATGAAAAGTGGTATATAACTATAATACTCCAAAAAATTTTTATTATGGTATCCTTCAAACAAATTGCAGTAGAGAACATTTTGCAAAGATGGGCAATAAAACTTTCATTAAACAATAAGAGTAGAAGAGAAAGATGAAGCAAAATAAGGAAAGGAAGTAGAAAGGACAGCCTTGAGCGACATTATAAAAGAGGTGGAGATATATATATATATATAACTGTAAATGCTTATTAGCAGTATTAATGATACATTAGTTCTGTTGGGTTAGGAATTTATTTTGAAAGAATGTCTAATGCCAAATATTCATATTCTATTTAGGTATATTGTGTGAAAGAAAAAAATATACAATTTAACCTAAACAGAGCCCTGAGTTACCCAAATTAGTTGAAAAAAATGTTTTCTTCTGCCTGTAAAAACGTAGAGGAAAAAAAAAAAACAATCTTGTTTTGCCAAGAAACTTTCCAAATCTACTTCAAATTGAATTGTACTTTCAAAGAAAAGTAGATATGCAGGAATACTTCCAAAGGATGAGTTAGTTTAGGCAGACTAGAAAACATGATAAACTCCAGGCCAGATTCCTTTTTGATTCCACATAAAACAAATTTGTAATGAAGCAAAGAAACTCTGGGATTAGAGTAGAATGAACTAAGATACAAAGCAAATACATAACAAATAATAAATTTTTCAGAAGTAAAAACAAAACAAAGCAAAACTTTAAAACAAAACCAGTATCATTTACCCAAAGGATACAAAAATACTGATTTGTAGGGATACATGCACCCCAGTGTTTATAACTGCATTATCAATAATAACCAAATTATGGAAAGGACCAAAATGCCCATCAACTGAAGAATGTATAAAAAAAGATGTGATGTGTGTGTTTATATATACCACACACCGTGGAGTTTTACTCAACCATAAAATAATGAAATCTTTTTATCTGCAACAGCATGGATGGAGCTAGAGAGTATTTATGTTAAGCGAAATAAGTCTGTCAGAGAAAAACAGATACCATATGATTTTACTCATATGTGGAATTTAAGGCACAAAACAAATAAACGTGGGGGGAGGAAAAGAGAGGAAACCAAGGGCAGACTCTTGGCTGAAGAGAGCAGACTGATAGTTGCTGGAGGGGAGGTGGGCAGGGGGATGAGTTGAGTGGGTGATGGGTCTTAAGTTAGGGCCCTTGTGATGAGCACTGGGTATTGTATGTAGGTGATGAATCACTTGTTTCTACATGGGGAACTAATATTGTACTATGTTAACTAACTGAAATTTAAATAAAACTTGGAAAGAAAAAAAATAAAACCAGCATGAAAGGAAAAATATCCTTCAAAAAAATTACAATACTCAAATTTTTTTCACTTCTTTTTATTCTTTATTATTTTTTTATTTGAGAGAGAGAGCATGCATGAGTGGAGGAGAGGGGCAGAGGGAGAGAGAAAGAGGAGGAGAGAGAGAGAGAGAGAGAGAGAGAGAGAGAGAGTCTTAAGCAAGCTCCACGCCCCTTTGCACTTCTCTTAAATGTGAACTGTATCCATCTAATTTTCCACTGCCTAAGGAAACAATACAAACTATGAAGGTCACTGATAAATGAAAAAAAAACATACTCAAGTAATGTATTTACTATCATAAGCTCACCCCATATACACTTGAATTGTTTGAATTATTTCATAAGGAAAAAATCAAAGTTTACATTTATTATTAATCCAATAGTGTTTCAAAAAAATAATTTTAGGGGCACCTGGGTGACTCTGTCGATTGAGCAACCAACTCTTGATGTCAGTTCAGGTCATGATCTCACAGTCATGAGATGGAGCACTGTATAGGGCTCCACATGATTTTGGAGACTGCTTGGGATTTTCTCTCTCTCTCCCTCTGCCCTTCTCACTGCTTGCTCTCTCTCTCTCTCTCTTTCTAAGAAATAATAATTTAGAAAGAAATTATTATGACATGATGTTAAATTTTCTTACTGGAGATGATTCCATTAAGGTAAAGCAAGGGAATGTTGTGTAATTTATAACTCTGTTGCAATTTATATTCTTCATTAAGACACTTCTTTATTTAAATAGAAATGTATTTAGACTGGATTTGTTACTGACTTTTTTTTTATATAAATGTTTATCATTTTTGAGAGAGAGAGCATGAACAAGGGAGGGGCAAAGAGAGGGGTCAGAGGATCTGAAGTAGGCTCCGTGCTGACAGCAGAGAGCCCGATGCAAGGCTTAAACCCACGAAACAGGAGATCATGACCTGACCTACACCTAACCGACTGAGCTGCCCAGGCGCCCCTGTTACTGACTTTTTAACAGGTTCAAAGAGTTTGATTTTCCAAGGCTTTAGACCATTTGCACTTCTACTCAAGTCCTCATTTTCTACATCTGTAAAGTGGAGGTTGCATTAATATTTCTGAGGCGCCTTTTAGATCCTGAGATTTTCTAAAAGAGCCCCTTTTATATGTATTTGTGAAGATTTAGACTTATGGAAGATTATCGTAATGTAAAATCTTGTTGGTGCCTGTACTATATTATTGTCTGTATGTTGTGTTCTGATAACATTATACTATTGCATTCATCAAATCAAACACAGGGAGAAGAAAAACAAAGTTAACACTAAAATGTGGCAGGCAGTGCATGAGTTTTAACGGTACTATCAAATGAGTTGAGCAGTGAAGATTTCAGACTACTAGGAGTCCACCAAAAGTACACACAAGGAGAAGGAAAATATTTATTCTTCCTTCTGTTTTAAGGCATTTTATCTTGGTGGCATGATACTCAATATACATCATGTGACAATGTTGAAGAAATAAGAGACAAACAGCATTAGCTAATTAACTTATGGCAAAACAAAAAACATACAGACTACTTGAGCACTTTGTTGATCTCTGTACTATTTTTTTTAATTTAATTTTTAAAAATTTATATCCAAATTAGTTAGCATACAGCGCATCAATGATTTTAGGAATTGATTCCTTAATGCCCCTTACCCTTTTAGCCCATCCCCCCTCCCACACCCCCTCCAGTAACCCTGTTTGTTCTCCATATTTGTGAGTCTCTTCTATTTTGTCCCCCTCCCTGTTTTTATATTATTTTTGTTTCCCTTCCCTTATGTTCATCTGTTTAGTCTCTTAAAGTCCTCATATGAGTGAATTCATATAATATTTGTTTATCTCTAATTTCACTTAGCATAATACCCTCCAGTTCCATCCACGTAGTTGCAAATGGCAAGATTTCATTCTTTTTGATTGCTGAGTAATACTCCATTGTATATATATACCACGTCTTCTTTATCCATTCATCCATTGATGGACATTTGGGCTCTTTCTATACTTTGGCTAATTGTTGATACTGCTGCTATAAACACTGGGTTGCATGTGTCCCTTCGAAACAGCACACCTATATCCCTTGGATAAATATCTAGTAGTGCAATTGCTGGGTTGTAGGGTAGTTCTATTTTTAGTTTTTTGAAGAACCTGCACACTGTTTTCCAGAGTGGCTGCATCAGCTTGCATTCCCACCAACAATGCAAAAGAGATCCTCTTTCTCCGCATCCTCACCAACATCTATTGTTGCCTGAGTTGTTAATGTTAGCCATTCTGACAGGTGTTAGGTGGTATCTCATTGTGGTTTTGATTTGTTATTTCCCTGATGATGAGTAATGTTGAGCATTTTATCATGTGGGGGTTGGTCATCTGGATGTCTTCTTTGGAGAAGTGTCTATTCATGTCTTTTCCCATTTCATCACTGGATTGTTTTTTGGGTGTTGAGTTTGATAAGTTCTTTATGGATTTGGGATACTAACTCTTTATCTGATATGTCATTTGCAAATATCTTCTCCCATTCCATTGGTTGGCTTTTAGTTTTGCTGATTATTTCCTTTGCTGTGCAGAAGCTTTTTATTTTAATGAGGTCCCAGTAGTTCATTTTTGCTTTTGTTTCCCTTGCCTCTGGAGACGTGTTGAGTAAGAAGTTGCTGTGGGCAAGATCAAGGAGGTTTTTGCCTGCTTTCTCCTGGAGGATTTTGAAGGCTTCCTGTCTTACCTTGAGGTCTTTCATCCATTTTGAGTTTATTTTTGTGTCTGGTGTAAGAAAGTGGTCCAGGTTTATTCTTCTGCATGTCGCTGTCCAGTTTTCCAAGCACCACTTGCTGAAGAGACTGTCTTTATTCCATTGGATATTCTTTCCTGCTTTGTCAAAGATTAGTTGGCCATACATTTGTGGGTCCATTTCTGGGTTCTCTATTCTGTTCCATTGATCTGAGGTCTGTTCTTGTGCCAGTACCATACTGTCTTGATGATTACAGCTTTGTAGTATAGCTTGAAGTCTGGGATTGTGATGCCTCCTGCTTTGGTTTTCGTTTTTAAGCTTGCTTTGGATATTTGGGGTGTTTTCTGGTTCCATACAAATTTTAGGATTATTTGTTCTAGCTATGTGAACAATGCTGGTGTTATTTTGATATGGATTGCAATGAATATGTAGATTGCTTTGGGTGGTTATCGACATTTTAACAATATTTGTTCTTCCTCTCCAGGAGCATGGAATCTTTTTCCATTTTTTTGTGGCTTCTTCAATTTATTTCATAAGCTTTCTGTAGTTTTCAGTGTATAGATTTTTCGCCTCTTTGGTTAGTTTTATTCCTAGGTATTTTATGGTTTTTGGTGCAACTGTAATTGGGATCGGTTCCTTGATTTCTCTTTCTGTGGCTTTATTGTTGGTGTATAGGAATGCAGCCAATTTCTGTGCATTGATTTTATATCCTGAAACTTTGCTGAATTCATGATTCAGTTCTAGCAGTTATTTGGTGGAATCTTTAGGGTTTTCCATATAGAGTATCATGTCATCTGCAAAGAGTGAAAGTTTGACCTCCTCCTGGCCGATTTGGATGCTTTTTATTTCTTTGTGTTGTCTGATTGCAGAGGCTAAGACTTCCAATACTATGTTGAATAACAGTGGTGAGAGTGGACATCCCTGTCTTGTTCCTGACCTTAGGGGGAAAGCTCTCAGTTATTCCCCATTGAGGATGATATTAGCATTGGGTCATTCATATACGGCTTTTATGATCTCGAAGTATGGTCCTTCTATCCCTAGTTTCTTGAGGATTTTTATCAAGAAAGGATGCTGTATTTTGTCAAATGCTTTCTCTGCATCTATTGAGAGGATCATGGTTCTTGTCCTTTCTTTTATTGATGTGATGAATCACGTTAATTGTTTTGTGGATATTGAACCAGCCCTGCCTCCCAGGTATAAGTCCCACTTGGTCGTGGTGAATTATTTTTTTAATGTATTGTTGGAACCAGTTGGATAATATCTTGTTGAGGAGTTTTGCATCCATGTTCATCACGGAAGTTGGTCTATAGTTCTCCTTTTTAGTGGGGTCTCTGTCTGGTTTTGGAATCAAGGTAATGCTGGCTTCATAGAAAGAGTTTGGAAGTTTTCCTTCCACTTCTATTTTTTGGAACAGCTTCAAGAGAATAGGTGTTAACTCTTCCTTAAATGTTTGGTAGAATTCCCCTGGAAAGCCATCTGGCCCTGTACTCTTGTTTTTTGGGAGATTTTTGATTACTAATTCGATTTTCTTACTGGTTATGGGTCTGTTCAAATTTTCTATTTCTTCCTGTTTCAGTTTTGATAGTGTGTATGTTTCTAGGAATTTGTCCATTTCTTCCATATTGCCCATTTTATTGGCATGTAATTGCACATAATCTTCTCTTATTATTGTTTTAATTTCTGCTGTGTTGGTTGTGATCTCTCCTCTTTCATTCTTGATTTTATTTATTTGGGTCCTTTCCTTTTTCTTCTTGATCAAATTGGCTAGTGGTTTATCAATTTTGTTAATTCTTTCAAGGACCAGCTTCTGGTTTCATTGATCTGTTCTAGTGTTTTGTTTTGTTTTTTGTTTTTTTTGGTTTCAATAGCATTAATTTCTGCTCTAATCTTTATTATTTCTGTCTTCTGCTGCTTTTGGGTTTTATTTGCTGTTCTTTTTCCAGCTCCTTAAGGCGTAAGGTTAGGTTGTGTATCTTTCTTCCTTCCTTAGGAAGGCCTGGATTGCTGTATACTTTCCTCTTATGAGTACATTTGCTGTGTCCCAGAGGTTTTGGGTTGTGGTGTTATCATTTTCATTGACTTCTGTATACTCTTTAATTTCCTCTTTAACTTCTTGGTTAGCCCATTCATTCTTTAGCAGGATGTTCTTTAGTCTCCAACTATTTGTTACCTTTCCAAATTTTTTCTTGTGGTTGACTTCAAGTTTCATAGCGTTGTGGTCTGACAATATGAACAGGATGATCTCGATCTTTTTGTATTTACTTAGGGCTGATTTGTGTCCCAGTTTGTGGTCTATTCTGGAGAACATTCCATGTGCACTGGAGAAGAATGTATATTCTGCTGCTTTAGGATGAAATGTTCTGAATGTATCTGTTAAGTCCATCTCGTCCAGTGTGTCCTTCAAAGCTATTGTTTCCTTGTTGATTTTTTGATTAGATGATCTGTCCATTGCTGTGAGTGGGGGGGTTGAAGACTCCTACTATTATGGTATTACTATCGATGAGTTTCTTTATGTTTGTGATTAATTGATTTATATATTTGGGTGCTCCCACCTTTGGTGCATAAATGTTTACAATTGTTAGGTCTTCTTGGTGCATAGACCCTTAATTATGATATACTGCCCTTCTTCATCTCTTGATACAGTCTTTATTTTAAAGTCTAGATTGTCTGATATACGTATGTCTACTCTGGCTTTCTTTTGTTGACCATTAGCATGACAGATGGTTCTCCATCCCCTTACTTTCAATCTGAAGGTGTCTTTAGGTCTAAAGTGGGTCTCTTGTAAAGAGCATATAGATAGATCTTGTTTTCTTATCCATTCTGTTACCCTATGTCTTTTGATTGGAGCATTGAGCCCATTGAGGTTTAAAATTTTTTTTTTAAGGTTTTATTTATTTTTGAGACAGAGAGAGACAGAGCATGAACGGGGGAGGGGCAGAGAGAGAGGAAGACACAGAATCGGAAGCAGGCTCCAGGCTCTGAGCCATCAGCCCAGAGCCTGATGCGGGGCTCGAACTCACGGACCGTGAGATCGTGACCTGAGCTGAAGTCGGACGCTTAACCGACTGAGCCACCCAGGCGCCCCGAGCCCATTGACGTTTAGAGTGAGTACTGAAAGATATTAATTTATTGCCATTATGTTGCTTTTAGAGTTGGAGTTTCAGGTGGTATTCTCTGGTCCTTTCTACTCTTTGTTGCTTTTGGTATGTATGTATGTTATGTATGTATGTATGTCTTTATATTTTCATCTTTTCTCCCCTCAGAGAGTCCCCCTTAAAATTTCTTGCAGGGCTGGTTTAGTGGTCACAAACTCCTTTAATTTTTGTTTGGGAAAATTTTTATCTCCGCTTCTATTTTGAATGTCAGCCTTGCTGGATAAAGAATTCCTGGCTGCATATTTTTCCGATTCAGCGCATTCAATAAATCCTGCCACTCCTTTCTGGCCTGCCAAGTTTCTGTGGATAGGTCTGCAGCAAACCTGATCTGTCTTCCCTTGTAGGTTAAGGACTTTTTTTTCCCTTGCTGGTTTCATGATTCTCTCCTTGCCTGAGTATTTTGTGAATTTGACTATGATATGCCTTGTTGGTGGTCGGTTTTTGTTGAATCTAATGGGAGTCTTCTGTGCTTCCTGGATTTTGATGTCTGTGTCTTTCCTCAGATTAGGAAAGTTTTCCGCTATGATCTGCTCACATAACCATTCTACCCCTATTTCTCTCTCTTTTCTTCTGGGACCCCTATGATTCTGATGTTCCTTTTTAACAAGTCACTGATTTCTCTGATTCTTAAATCATGCTCTTTTGCCTTAATCTCCCTCTTTTTTTCAGCTTCGTTATTCTCTATAAGTTTGTCCCCTATATCGCTGATTCTCTGTTCTGCCTCATCCATGCATGCTGCCGTGGCATCCATTCATGATTGCAGCTCAGTTCTAGCATTTTTTATTTCATCCTGACTAGTTTTTACTTATTTCATCTCTGCAGAAAAGGATTCTAATCTATTTTTGACTCCAGCTAGTATTCTTATTATCATGATTCTAAATTCTGGTTCAGACACCTTGCTTGTGTCTATGTTGGTTAAGTCTGTGGCTGTCGTTTCTTCCTGCTCTTTATTTTGGGGTGAATTCTTTCCTTTTGTCATTTTGAAGGGAGAAAAGGAATTAATGAGGTAGAAAATATTAAATTAAAAAAATAAAACTAAAATATTAAAATTAAAAAATTAAAAACACACACGCACACACAAAATCAAATAAATGATGCTAGATCCTAGGTGTGTTTTGGTATGGGTGTTGAAATTGGCTTGATAGATTAGGAAAAAAGGGGAAAGGAGAAAAAAAAGGAAATCATTTGAAAATTTGGAAAAAAGAATACACTGAAGTAGACTAAAATGAAATGATGCAAGTAAACTAGAATTTGAAAAAATTTACATAAATGTAAAACATATAGTAGAGAAAAATTTAAGAAAAATATTTTTAAAAAGAATTAAAAATAGAAATGAATTGTTTCTCTTTCCGTATTCAAGAAAAAGAAATGAAATGAAAAAGAAAAAAGAAAAAAAAGGAAACCATTTGTAAATTTGAAAAAATGAATACACTTGAGTAGACTAAAATAAAATGATGAAAGTAAAATAGAACTTGAAAAAAATTAGACAAAAGTAAAAAAAATAGTAAAAAATTAAAGAAAAACATTTTTAATACAAATTGAAAATAAAAATGAATTTTTTCTTCTTGTATCCAAAAAAAAGAAAAATGAAAAAGAGGTAAAAAGAAAAAGAACGAAAGAAAATTCAATAGATGGACCTGCTAACAGGCTGAAATATGACTGAAATTACTTCGTTTTCCCCTAGAAGTCAGACTAGGAAGCGCTTTATAGTCCATAAACTAAGCAGGCAGGGAGACTTCTGTTCTTGAAGAGTGAGGTTGGCCTAGTTGGGTGGGGCTTAGTGTACGGCTCCGTTCTCTAGTAGATGGCGCTGCTAGCGCCAGTCTCTAGTATCGGAACTCTGTTCTCCCCGATCATCAATCACGCACCTGTCCTTTGTCTTCAGCTTTCATCTACTTCCCGCTTTTACACTGTCCGTGACCAAGCCTCAGGTAGTACCTCTCTCCCGAGTTTTGTCTCAGATGCGGCTGTTTTCCCTTCCACTTACTTCTGAGGGGCTGCGGCTTTGACCCGTTCCGCCCCTCTGGGGAGGGTCTCACTGAACAATAGCTGAATGCCGGCCGCACCCAAGAAAGTTCGTGGGACTGTGTTGCTGCCAATGCCCAGAGACTGATGCCTGGTGCCAGCCTGCCCCAGGAAAAGTTCGCAAGATGGTGTAGCAGCAGTGTTTCAGGGATTATGGAAAATCACAACACACATGTGGCACCAGTCTACATTAACGACCTTGTTCCAGCATCAGCAGATGGGCCCAGGTTGCCTCACAGCCTCTACCAAATGTCCTTCCAGCAGTGGGACTGCTTCTCCCCGTGTGACCCTAGAACCTCCCGGACCGCAGTCTGTTCCTGGGGATTTGCCCTTCCCACCAGAGCACCACCAGATATCGAGCTGTGGAGTTGCAGACTCTGTGCTCCCCCTGCTTACAGTCTGAATGGAATTTAAACCCTCTCCTTTCTCCTTTCTCTTTTCTCCTTTCTCCTTTCTCTTTTCTCCTTTCTCCTTTCTCCTTTCTCCCTTTTTAGCCCAGTCCCTGTGGCTGTTTCCAATTTTCCACTTTCGCTCCAGCTGCTTTTGGGGAGGATCGCTTTTCCTGTAATCTCTCCACCGTCTCTGTCCTTTCTCCACAGGTAAAAGCACCTCTCTGCCCTCTGCAGCTTCTCTCTCCCCACGTTCACTTCTCGGCACTACGTACCTGCTGAATTCTGTGGTTCAGGTTGTGCAGATTGTTGTGTTAATCCTCATATCAGTTTTCTAGGTGTGCAGAATGGTTTAGTGTTGGTCTGGCTGTATTTCATGGACACAAGACACACAAAAGACATCCATGCTGTTCTGCCATCTTGGCTCCCCAGCATCTGTACTATTTGATTAGGGGTTTAGAGTTGTACTTAGAGCAAAAGACAGAAGCTGTTTTGTGAAATAGATGTGGCACAAGAAAGCAAAAGTACAATGAAGTGCAACGGAAGTAGCATAGCTTAAATCACAGCTGTGGCTGACATTACTGCTGCCTTCTCAACGTTCCCAGTGCCTAAAATAATGACTTCCTACAGATAACACACACACCTGGATGGGCACACTTGTGTGCCTATGCATGTGTGGATACACATGCAAACCATATATACCTCTGCTTTGCCCAAGCTTTTAACCAGCTACTTGTGCATTAGAATAGTTGCTTTGAAACATAAGCATCTATCTACTTCTGTTGGAACAGGTCTGTTTATAATTACAGAATCATGGCCTTTGCTGGATGAAGTATTCATGTGCACTCTATTGCCAAACTGCATTTATGGCATAGTAAACTGCAAACATTATCATATTAAAAACAATTTAGTGACATGCTTCATGCCAACTTAACAAAAAATGTCATTTTAAATATTGTTTAAGAGCACTAGTTTAATAACTTTATACACTGGACCACCACAATGTATTTATTATCTATAGTGTATTTGGAGAAACTAAAATGGAAATGAAAAGAAGTAGTTGAACTCGGTCATATAGTTCCCAAGTAATGACGAGGCATTTGATAAAGGGTCTCCATTTCTGAGCAATCCTGGAACATGGGGATGATTTGACTCCTTTGGATTGGTTCCCAAGCCCTAGACTGCTTATTTCCTGGCGCGTGCATACACTGTAGCCTCCTGTTTTCGCATAAGGTACACAATGACAATAATGGACAATTTGGCCTATTTGAGAGTGGGGGAATATATTTATCAAAGGACTAATGCCAGGATGTGCCATTCTCCCTGTAAACTGTCTTAGTTTATTTCTGTTTCATGCTCAAAGGGGTCAAATCAAAATGTGTATGTGTGTTGAAAATTTAAAATATACTATGACTTGGAGTTAGGTGTGGAATTTTGGACTATTTGATGCAATTTTTAGCGATACTTTACCATTGTATTTTTTTTTAAAAAATGTTTGTTTCTTTTTGAGAGAGAGAGAGAGCAAGTGAGGGAGGGACAGAGAAAGACGGAGAAGATCCCATGCAGGCTCCATGCTGTCAGTGCAGAGCCCAATGCAGAGCTCGATCTCAGAAACTGGGAGATCATTAACTCAGTCGAAATCAAGAGTTGGTCACTCAACTGACTGAGCTACCCAGACACCCCACCACTCTTTTCTTAATGCATTTTTATCTCTCCCTCTGTTTGTTTCTTTCTTCCTTTCCTTTTCCTTTTATTTTCTTCCTTGGGAGGCATTCAAGGCTATAGAGTATGGAAATGTATATTGAGCATTAAAAATTCATAAAGGAACTATAAGTTTAAGGCTGCAGCTTGAGTTTTGAATGTGGACAGTATAATATTTTCCTATCATTTTTTTCATCAGAGTATCTCAAAAGGGATTATTTATGGTACAAATAAAATATTATAGTTTGAAAGGTTAATTAGATTGTCTCATTTATGAAAACTGTGACTAAGGAACGTTTGCTGACTTAGTTACTTCATGCTGCTCTAGACTCAAAATAAAATGACTAGCACACTCATTTTTTGGAAAAAAAATTAAAATTTATCTTAACAAAACCCAAATAAAAATGTTATAATATAGAATGTAGTACCAGATGGTCTTTAATATATGGCAGATTGATATAGGAATGTTTTGAGCCAACTGCAAGTATGAGAATTATTGTGTTTCAGTATTGACTCAACAGCTTAGGAGCCACTTACAGAAACTGTAGTGTTTAATCAATACAGTGAAATATTCCACTATACAATTCAAATATTATGTCTTTCAACAGGAATCATATGTAACTCTGCCTTAAATCAATAAAAGCTAAATGGATTGACCTCTACCACTTTGGCACTAATGTAGAAAGGGTGATGGAAAAAGAGATGTCATGACTTTGTGAATGCAATAGCATACCATTTCTTATAATAAAAAAAGTAAATGCATTAATTCAATACATATCTATAATTCTTACCTGCATAATTAAACATTTACTATATTCTAAATGGATAACATTCATTTGAATGTGTTATACTTTTCTTTTAAAATAACGGTACAATTATTAGAAATATGGTCAGATGGTGAAAAGTATTAGCTCTCCAAGGTTTCCAGCCCTGCCACTAACTAGCTAAGCTACCGTCATCACTTTCCTTCTCTGGGTTTCAACTTCTTTATCCCCAAAAAGAATGATTTGGATCTTAACATTTATAAGGTCCCTTTCACTTACATTTATAATTTTATTCAAATCCTCTTAATATTGACAATAACTAAGTATCTGAAAATTTAGCATTTACTGCTTTACATACATAGAGTTTGTAATTACTGTAATTGATACTTACAATAGTGGAAACTGATTTTCTACTTTTCCAAGTATGTTATAGTATTGTTTTGAGGAAAATAGTTATTACGAGTTAGTATTCACACCTCAATTAGAGAAGGCATATAGAAATTTCAAAATATTTTACCAGACCTTTAATGTATTAAGAAAAAAATGAGTAGGATAACTTAATTTGGGATACATGTTCATGTTATCAGAAGATGTATTAGCTTTCTATACTGAAAAACAAATTGTCACAAAATTGATAGCTTAAAAAACTAAACATTTCTTATCATTTTTGTGGGTCAGGAATCCAGGCACAGCTTATCTGAGTCCTTGGCAAAACTGTAATCAGAGTGTCAGTCAGCCAGGGCTGGATTTTCATCTGGGTTGACTGAAAAAGAGCTTCCAAGCTCTCTCAGGTTGTTGGCAGAATTTATTTCCTTATGGCCATAGGGCTCACAGCAGCTTGCCTCTTCAAAGTCAAAAAGAACAAGACCCTAGAGCAGTTCTGCTAGCAAGGTAGCATTTTATATAACCTAACGCAATTATGGGAATGACATCGAATTACCTTTGACATATTTTGTTGGTTAGAAGAATGTCACCAGTCGCATCTACATTCAAAGGGAGGGGATTGTACAAAGACATGAATACCAGGAAGCAAATATGGAGGCTACCTAAAGGTTTGTTCACCACAGAAGAAATATGAAGGTGCAAATTGTGCTCCATTATAATTTCTTCCTTTCCCTCTCTCTCCTTGCCTTTTCTTTTCCTCCCTCCTCCTCCTTTTCTTTCTCCTTCTCTCGCCATTTTTGTTTTGGTAAAACTGCTCATTGTGATTGAATTGTGCAGAAGCTCTATGTACCACGTGCCTCAATTATAGGTACATATGTGGAGGACAAACGATGGCTTTCCTGCCTTACAGGATACTGGCTACTAATGCATTATGTGATAACCTGTCAAATGCTTTTACACCTGACTGTGTAATTATGTGAAAAATCCCCTGATGAAAATCAGTCCCTGAACTTGTAACCAAGTCAAAGGTTCAAGTGAAGATTGATTTATCTTGACGGCTAGTGAAGGATAATTCTCACTCATTTCATGCCTGATTCTAGTATCAGGGATTTAACGACCAATATTTTAAAATACTTTATAATTCTAAAAGACAGATGTTTGCTAGGAATTTAGTGACTACAGGAGGAGAACATAAGTACAGGGTGAAGCATGATCACTAACACAAGGTGAAAGAAACTTTTTCTCAGACATGTCATTCATTCACACATGTTCATAGATTAATGATCCAAATGCTCTTCTGTTTTCTTGTATCCTTTTGGCCTCATTTGGCCTCTGGCCGATTAATCTCATCAGTACTTCTATTTCTGGGTAGGCTGGGAGAGGTAAGTAAATTCAATCTCAAGCTACTTTCTCCACTCTCAAGAAAATGATCTCTAGTTACGTCCTCTTATAGTTACATTCTCTTATAGTGAAATCTTGGAGTCTTCTTTCTGATGAGTTCTTCTTAGTGTTTTGTCTCTTTTACAGACTGGTGGTTCTGTGCCAAAGTGATTTAGAGTGGAGTTATTCAAATTACTTTTTGATCCTGTGTTGAAGATTCCGATCATCATTTTTTCTCTGTATTGCTTTTATAATTCAACACTATTGAAAAACTTTAAACTACATTAAAGTAGGGCATTAGCTCCACTTACATGTTGTGACTTCTGCGTGGAAGCATTATTACTTTACTGAGAAGACAGTGATATAAAATGGATAAAGCCTATAGTTGTTTACGGCAAGGTGAAACCATAAAGAGCATTAACAGAAATTGCTGTGTGAGATATAAGTGTTAATCAAACCAAATGCAGACTTTTGGTGGGGGGGTTGTACATGTAAGACATTATGAACGAAAGGAAATCCAAGGGACATGAAATAATCATTTTATGAAAATAATAAATAATATTGCATATTCTTCTAATACATAGAGGCAAATGTGCTAAGGAGGACAGTGCTGCCTTGTTCACAAAGATATTTCAAATGAAAGGAAATGAGGCAGGTTCGTTTCTTCCAACTGCTTTCTATAGACCTTTGAACTTCCAAAAGGTATATATTATTTTAATATTAATCCAGTTCCCTAAAGGATATATTTTCCACTGAGATTATGCAGGACTATGTGGTGATATTTTGTTACTCAGTGAACACTTGTTGATCACCAACTATGTACAGGCTCGGATAATAATTATTTATTATTTGGGGTATTTCCATTAATTAAATAAAGAGTTTAATAATTCCTCAAAAGTGGGGTTTTAAATAGCTTGCACAATTTTTATTTTTTATTTATTTTTTAATTATTTTTAAGGAATATTTTAATGTTTATTTACTTTTGAGAGAGAAAGAGAGCATCAGCAGGGGAGAGGCAGAGAGAGAGGGAGAAACAGAATCTGAAGCAAGCCCCAGGCTCCTAGCTGTCAGCAAAGAGGCAGACGTGGGGCTTGAACTCCCGAACCATGAGATCATGACCTGAGCCGAAGTTGGACACAACCAACTGAGGCATCCAGGTGCCTCTTTTACACAATTATTAAATTCCATTTAAAACACCAGTCTTTGGTCTAAGCCTTTTTCTCCTTTCTCTGTTAAGTCAGCCTACTGGAATATTCCTATATTTTTATTATTATTTTTTTTAATGTTTATTTTTGAGAGAGAGAGAGAGAGACAGATTGCGAGCAGGGGAGGGGCAGAGAGAGAGGGAGACACAAATCGGAAGCAGGCTCCAGGCTCTGAGCTGTCAGCACAGGGCCCAATGCAGGGCTCAAACCCACAAACTGTGAGATCATGACCTGAGCTGAAGTCGGACACTTAACCGACTGAGCCACCCAGGAGCCCCTGGAATGTTCCTATAATTTAAAAAACGCATGCCAGGGGAAAAATTATGTTTTTGTGAATAGAAATATATAATCTGTTTTTCATGCACTTACCTATTTTGTTCAGAAATATTCACAAGGACAATATTGGTAGATTGCAGTACTACAATAAGGCCAAGTATCTATTTCCTTTTTCAGGCAGGTGTATTTTCCCCCAGTATTCATATCTTGGCCAGATAACAGTGATTATTCAGGTATTGAAGGTACTAAAAGATTTTTTCAGGTAACTAAGCAACTGAATAGAAAGGCAAGAATATCTATATTTGTTACCTACAGGTCAAGGGCACAAATAGGTGAGTGGGAAAACCTCAGCAAAATAGCATTTTAAACAATTGTTGCGAGGAATTGGCTTTTAGTTCTAGCTTCTGTAGTGTACAGTTTAAGGAAATTGGCTAAAATCTTTGAGTAATATAAAGTCTGAACTGTGAATAATTTCTGAAAGAGAATGAAAACTCCTTAATTTTTGTATCAGAAATTAGTTAAGTGTTTTGTGGTCCAGCAGAGACACAGGATAATGACACATGTGTAAGTACCCAGTGTCCAGAGTCTGGTATTTGTTTTTTAATGTATAGCATATATGCTTAAATTAGTACTTTGAGTAGTACTTCAATTAATACTATATATGTTCATTATCTAGTTCTGATTTTGTTCTTTTTATATTTTAGAGGTTTTTAAAAAGCTTTGAGTTTGAAGTATCAATTTACATTTTAAGAGGACATTCAGATTGGATGCCATTTTAGTTCAAGTCCTGGTGACTGTAAGAGTAACTCCTAACTGGAGCTTGTTCCTATTTGGATGAACCACTTTTAAAAAGCTCTTTATCAATGAATTATTCAGGTAACACCTACTTGAAAAATTTAAGTATCCCAGTGTTCTCATCTGGAAAATGGGATGATTAATATTGGCTTACCTCTTTAGGTGCCTATGAACAATAACTAATCAAAATTGTTATAGGCACTTGATAAAATACTAAGTGCCATACAAATGTCTGTTCAACAGGAAGAACAGCAACAGCAGCACTTCGCATCCTACTGGATGCCCCCACTTTAAGCAAAGTAAGTTTTCTTCTCCAAGCTTCTGTGTAATTTATTGCCAAGTGCAAAAACTATCTCAATTTCCTGTGCTCACTGATGCTGACATTTAACTCATTACCATGTAGAGTGTTTTGAAAGCGCTTTGATGGCTGAAGGAACTAAATATGAAGTCCAGTTCTTTTTTATTATCCAATACCCTCCACTCTTTCACACTCTTAGTAAGCAGATTTAGTATTTCTGTGAACTCTTCAGAATTGCTGATGATAAAGAAAAATAAATCTCTTGGACTCTAAATTCCTCTGGCACTTCCACCTCAGTCCCACTTTCATTTTGATCTTAGATAAAACCAGAGCTTTTAATTTTAAAAGAAATTATATAACAGCTGAAATTTATTTTGCATTTCTAAGGAGTCTTTGTCATGGCTGAGAGAGGAATGTACATTGTTTAGGCTTTAGAAAGGAGATCTCTGAAATAGGTAAAACAGTAGAGCAGAGAGGCTGAGTGATTTAAGAGAAGATTCAGAGTAATTCACTGTCTGACCTGGAGATCCCCCAGGATTTACAAGCCTTTAAACCAAATATGTACCTACAAGCTCTCTTAAGTTACCTTTCTTGGAAATCTGTATGCGCTCTATAAATTCAACTTCTGTGGAGGAGTTAAGGATCAGAGTCACCTCCTTACAAAAAATAGACTGGGTAAATATTTAGGACTGTAAAATACTAAGTTTTGGAGGAGAGGTCTACATTTTGTCTTTGTCCTTCCTGTCAATACAATTGTATAGTTACCAAACTTGTCTTCAATTGTCCCTGCCTTCTTTTCTGTATTCTTCTACATATTGGATGATGATGATGATGATGATTTTTATTTTTATTCTTCTTTCTCTTCCCTTATCTTCTCTGTGTGGATTTTATAGTGGTAATAACTTTTGCAACCCATAGCAGTAGATCCCATAATGGGTTAGTATTATTACGTGTGTTAGTAGCTAGAATATTTTCTTCCTTTGCAAAAGTTGGGGAGAATTCACCTTTCTTTCCTTTCTATTCTAACTTGAGTCTCTCATTGTCTTGCATAAAATCTGGTCTTTTTCTCCTGATTATGTATAACAAAGGGGCTCAGTGATCACCTTGATAATGGGTTTCAGTGACTGGCCCTTTATAATATAATGTTTCCTTCTGGAAAAGATGCACATATAAGGGGAGAATAGGGAGTTATTATCAAGCTACTGGATTATTACTGTCACTACTAGTACTAGTTCTAGTAAAAATGAGACCAACAGAACTATCAGTGTTAATAATAAATACCATCTATTGAACCCATACCATGTTCCATGTTACAGCAATTTCACATACTGCATTTCATTTTTATTTTTAAATATTGTATTAATTTATTTACTTTTAGAGATAGAGTGTATGAACAAGGGGCAGGGGCAGAGGGAGAGAGAGAGAGAGAGAGAGAGAGAGAGAGAGAGAGAGAGAGAGAATCCCAAGCAGGCTCCACACTCAGCATGGAGGCAACACAGGCTTCCATCTCATGAGTCTGGGATCATGGCCTGAGCTGAAATCAGGAGTCAGACTGTTCAACAGACTGAACCACTCAGGTGCCCCTGCATTTCAAAAACCTTACAAATGCAGGTTGCTTTAGGTGATTTGCAGTGTTATTCAAAGTAAATGTGCTTTTATTTTTTATTTTTGTCCTTATTCTTTTTAAAGTTTATTTTGAGAGAGAGAGAGAGACAGAGAGAGAGAGACAGAGAGACAGAGAATGAGCACAAGCAGGGGAGGGGCAGAGAAAGAGAGGGAGATAGAGAATCCCAAGTAGGCTCCATGCTGTCAGCACAGAACCCAATGTAGGGATTGGACCCACAAACTGTGACTTCATGACCTAAGCCTAAATCAAGAGTCAGAAGCTTAACTGACTGAGCCACAGAGGCACCCCAAGGTAAATAAAAAAATCAAACTTGAGAACTCATATTGATATACTACTACCTTAAACTAACATTCTTAGTACTCATTTTGGCATAGTTTTGATGAAGTTAAATAAACATGCTGGCATTTTACTGTAGCCTTGCTATCTTCCTTGAGTTCATCAAAGACCAAACTGCCTCATAATGAAATCTTTGGTATTTCAATGTGTATTTGAATGGAAGTAGGAAAGGTTTTTATGTATCAAATCTTGTTATGGTGACAATTTTGTGTATTAATGAATGAGGATGAAATGTAAAATTTTCGATATTATTTTTATCAAATAAAAACAAGATGGAAAGGCTTCTTCTTCTTTGCATGTATAAGGATCAGGGAGTAAAAGTGTACAACATGCAGGCACCAGGGATGTTTAAAAGTGAGGAAGGTGAAGGCTGGTGTAGAATCTTGTATCATTAACCAACTGTCACCTTGTCAGTTAAATTTACCTTTTTCTAAGCCTGCTCGGGGCTCACTTTGAATAAATACAATAGCTGAAGGGAAAGCAAAAGTTCCAGCTTTCTGATTTGTCAGCTTGAAAAATGATGAGGGCAATCAAAATGGATGGGGGAGTGCATTTTAAGTAGCATATGTTTGGGAGACTGAGTATCTGCATTTTTCAGGTTTGTTAGGTAGATAGGTAATGTTACACCTCTGTGATATTTAAAAGCATTTTTTGTTTGGTTTCTAAACACTTATCAATGGTTATGATTCTAGCAGTATTAAGATACACCAAATGCTTTCAAATTGATTACTAGTCTAGAAGGAATTAGAAATAATCTAAAATGGGAAGAAAGGGTAGGAGGAAGTGTCCTTTTGATATGAACAATGCTTGTTTCATAAGGAAGAGTTTCTTTAGAGTCACTAGTAAAACCATATTAACAGAGTGAATTTTGAAAACTGAAAATATATTTTAAAAAACCCTCTCATGCTTGAATAACTTATATAGATGACCCCACATCCCTTGAAACATGAAGGTTTATTACTTTGTTAGGTGTTCTCCATTATTCACCAACTAATTCAAGTTCTTTCTCCCTCTTTCCCAGGAATTCATACACCTGATATATTTAGGATTGAATTCCTTATTTGTGTAACTTATGTATTATTGCACAACAAGTTAACCTCAAACTTGGTGGTTTAAAACAACAAATATTTATTATCCCATTGTTTCTTTGAGTCAGGAATTTGGGAGAAGCTTAGCTGAGTGAGTCTAGTTCAGGGTCATCCATGAGGTTACAGCCAAGATGTTAGCCAGGACTGGAGTCATCTGAAGGAATAAGAGGTTGGAGGATTCACTTCTAAGCTGACTCATATGACTATTGGCCGGAGTCTTCAAGTTACTCACTAGAAGAAGACCTCAGTTCCACAAAATCTCTGGGTAAGTGAATGTCTTCATAACATAGCATCTGGTGTTCTTGAGAATGAGTGATCTGAGAGAGAGAGAAAGAGGAAAAAGGAGGGTAAGAGGGACAGAGAGAGAGAGAGATGGAAAGAGGGAGAGTGTAGAAGAAAGAGACTGAGATAGAACCTAAAGTGCTTTTTATGAATAATCTTCAACTCATGCAGTGTTTTATTTTTATTTTATATGTTATTTTATTTTTATATGTTATTTTATTTGTATCACTAACTCTAAGTCACACTCAAGGGGAGGGAAATTAGACACTGCCTCTTGAAATGAGGAAGATCAAAGATCTTGTGGGCATATCTTAAAACCACCACATTATTAGTCACTTGTCCCTCTTGGTCATTCTTCTTAGTCATTGAGAAAGCCACTTGAACAGGTGATTTTATTTCTCTGTGGCTTCAATAGCAGCTATGGTAGTAGGTACCTGTAGATTGTTCCAATGATCTCTTTAATTCTTAATATCATTGTATACTTGATTAACAGTGCTTCCAAATAGAATTTTTAATGTTCTTTCTTGGATGTTCACAGCCACATTCAAATCAGTCACTTGTATCTATTTTCCAGGAAATGTTTTATCCGTTCTGTGTTTGGTTCCTAACATGGGTGTTGAATATGACATTTCCTCATTCTACCAGTGGTTTTCTGTTTCACTAACATCTTTTCTGGTAACATTATGGATTAGACCTTGGTATTGAGCAGGAGGCTATTATATATGGCACAAAGGATAAGTGGAGCACTGAACTTACAGTAATTCGTTCTGTAAATAAATGTTTAATAAAGTTAATAGTAAGTATTATTTTATGAAGACATAAAAGCATACTGTGAGTAGTTGTTTGACTTACATAACCCAGAAAAGCTACAAAATCATATAGATTTTGGGTACCTGGGTAGCTCAGCTGGTGAAGCATCTGAGTTCAGCTCAGGTCATGATCTCACAGTTCGTGGGTTCAAGCCCCATGTCAGGCTCTGTGCTGAAAGCTCAGAGACTGGAGCCTGCTTCGGATTCTGTGTTTCCCTCTCTGTCTGCCCCTCCCCTGCTCACATTCTGTCTCTATCTCAAAAAATAAATAAACATTAAAAAATTAAAAAATATCATATAGATTTTGTCTAGAAGGGAACATGGGAATGTGTAGCCCAACCTTTTACATTTACAGATGCAGAAATGGAGTAACTTATTTTCTGGGTTAAAGAGCTTTGCAGATTATAGCAAAACATTTTGTGTAGATAGGAAGGCACCAAATTATTTTTAACTAGCTGATGATAATGGCGAATTCCAGACTGTCATCAAGACTTAGGATAAAACCACTAATATTGGCTATCTTGTCTTTTTTTTTAGATGGTTATTACTATTTTCAATGTTATTGGGGGATATAATTCTTATTTAACTTATTGCATAAATCATCAATTATATTCTGCTTGAAAGATGACAATTCTATGGTTGTTTTGCATTTAAGAGTTAGTGTGCTATAGTATTTTCATATCTACTGTCTTTATTTGCACAGAGATCTGAGCAATAGGGCAAAGTATACTATGTATTTTTTTTTTATTAGAAAACAGAGGTCCAGTTAAGGGACCTTAGCTTTTTCTTTTTCCACTAATCCATGCTTTCGTCTTTGTCTATAAGTTATATATAGTATATTTACTGATTTATGTTCTTATTCCTTAAAAGATTTAAGATGGCTTATAAAATTCATAAAACATAAAAGCGTTGAAACAAAAAGTAAGGAAGATCAATCAGGGCAAAATAAATATAAACTTAGAAAAATAAAACAAAGCCAGGGGTGATATAAATACAGACAATTAGTGCCACAATGTCAGTTAAGTTGCTAGAAGTGGGCCAAACATTTACTTCTGAGCTTCCTAACATTTAATGCAAAGATAGACACATGATTCACAGTAAACAGAAGATGAAAATAAACCAGTTTCATAAAGAAATACAATCACTAAGACATGAGAATATTTCCCAATGCATTGTTTATAGGGAAGATGCTATATAATATGAACAGTGTCCTCAATAATATCTTTACAGTAAATACAGTGAAGCATTTCATAAGATTCTTCCTTTTAAGCTCCTTTAAGATAAAACAATGACATCAATAAATACATTTTATATGAGTCCTAAGTAATATGATTGAAGAATATTATTCCCTGATGGTCCACCTTAATCTGAGGACATATTTTTGGTGAATAGAGAAATAAATGGTTTGCTTAACTTTTAGGCAATTCTCTAAAATCCCCATTTTGCTTAATCATTTTTAAAATAAATATTGGGGCTAATAAATACCGGCTAAGCATCTGACTTCGGCTCAGGTCATGATCTTGGGATTTGTGAGTTTGGGCCCCACGTCAGGCTCTGTGCTGACAGGTCAGAGCCTGGAGCCTGCTTTGGATTCTGTGTCTTCCCCTCTCTCAGCCCCTCCCCTGCTCATGCTCTGTTTCTCTCTGTCTCTCAATAATAAATAAACATTAAATTTAAAAAAAAAATAAAATAAATACTGATTTGGAATAGGTCTGAGGTATATAACATAAGTGTGGTAATAACTAAGTATAGACGCATAAACTTTAGAAATCCATAGGGCATGGAAATGAGTTCTTATCAAGTAAAGAAGCTGAATGAGAGTTTGAAAAGACCCTTTCACCTCAGAAGAGGTGGTTTGAGAGTTGGCAAGGTCAATATGTACTGCTTTGGGTTCAGCTGTGGCATACAGATTCACAGATAATCAAAGTCCCAAAATTTGATACCATATGCAACAGTTCTCATCTGGAAGAAGGAAAGCTCAGTAAATTACCCATAATACATCTAAAATCAAGAGACATAACTTTCCAATTAACTTTCTAGTATAAACTGGCTGCAAAATATATAGCAGGAGATCAAAATAAGTTAACCAATTAGATGGTTTTATTAGTTACAAGTTGGTTAAATGTTAGAGGATTATTTACTAAAAATTAAGACTAGTTTTGTAATACTGGAAGCCATTTTGGTAATCATTAGCTAGGAGTGGCCCTTGTCTATTAAGCCCATATTTCATAAGTTTCCAGTCTTCTTTTTCCCTTCTGACATATCACCTTACCTCTTTGCCTCTATGGCCCATTCCATCAATGACACTCTGTTAATATTCTTACTTTTTTAAATCCAGTCTTCCTTATATTGTACCATCCTGTTAAATATAACTTTGGCTGAATGCTCCTATTTATCTTTTTGGAATCTATAGAGGGAGACTGCATGCTATTAAGAAAAAAAAGTTTGCAAACTATTGTCAATTTTAGAATATGGTCTTGGGAGGAAATGGAATAAGGATGGAGTACATAAGGTATTTAGAGCCTTGGGAATGTTCTGTTTCTTGACCTGTAAACATGTAGGTTGATAATCTTAATATTTTCATTATGTTTAATTCAGTTTTCTGTATAGGTGATGTATATTAATCAGGTTCTCCAGAGAAACAGAACCAATGGAATGTGTAAATATATAGAAAGAGATTAATTGATTGATTGATTTTAAGTGGCTCATACAATTGGAGAGGCTTAGTGAATCCAAAATCTGATGGGGGAGGTTGGCAGGCTGGAGACCCAGAAAAGAGCTGATGTTGCAGATGAAGTCTGAAGAGTCTGCTGGAGAATTCACTCTTGATCAGGGGAAAGGCAGCGTTTTGTTCTGTTTAGACCTTCAGTGGATTGGATGAGGCCCATCCACGTTATGGAGGGCAATTTGCTTTAGTAAAAGTCCACTGATTTAAATATAAATCTTATCCAAAAATATTCTCTCAGAAATATCCAGCCAAGCTGACACAAAATTAACTACCACAGATGGGATGTTACATGATAAAATATTTACATCAATCACTTATTTTTCAGAGGGGCCCTCAGTGGTACCTGACAATATTTCTACACTCCTCCAGTCAACTTTCTTCCATTCTGTACAGCAGCTATTTCAAAAGTTTTTCAGTCTCTTTTACAGTTGATTATCTCCTGCCTATTTCACAGAGAAAATGAACACCATTAAATTACCTCTCCCCATCTGCTGCCTCACTGCTACCAAATCAGAAATTATATCTGCATGCACACCCTTTTGGAGAGAAGTGGATCCTTCCTTCCTTTCAAAGCTAACCATCTCACCTGTGATCTGAGTTCCATCCTTTCTTATCTTGGTAGGATTCTTGCTCTATGGATTATTTCCTCTCTTTTGTGTTGCCAGCTTGTCTGTTTCTGGTGACTCATTCCACGTTTCTACCCTCATTAATGGACCTCACAGACAAATAAGACTTATCATCAGGAGGTATTATCCTTGAAGGCTTTTGTTGTTGTATTCCCAGTGAGGTTTGCTTAGACCCCAAACAACTTTCTGTTCTTTTATTTGTTACTTCATTTGCATGTTACTTAATTTGGATTTTGCTTCATTGAACAGTCAAGGGTGTTTAGCCTTGTTCATTTTGATACCCTACAGGCCTTGACAAAGGAGGTATTAGGAGCAAGTTCCACCTTTTAGAGGCAGTAGAGCCTAGAGGTGTCCAAAGTTAGGCTATTGGATTCAAAATACAGGTCATTTTATTTTTATTTGTGAGAGTTTGGGCAAGTTGCTACCCTATTAAGCCCCATTTTTTTTCTCTGAAAATGGGGACACTAAGTGTGCCTTTATCATAGGATTGTTGTAAGAGTTAAATGAGAGAAAAGAAAAATATTTACAGTCTCTGACACAGTAAGCAGTGAATACATGCTAATTATTATTTTCTGATAAAGCCAGTCTAAAACAAATGACACTCTTTTGCTAAGAGGTAAGTAGGAGAAAAGTATCCATTGGAATATTTCTTCTTGCTTCTTTGGAGAATTGGTGTGGGAGAGGTTGGGCTCCAATTCAAATAAACAAATTATCTGCAGCATTTAAGTGACACTTTCATTATACTATAGAATGTTACTCTTGTGCCACTGATTTGTTTTGTGACTTTAGACAACTTTTATTTCTCTTGACCTCAGTCTTTTCATTTTCAAAATGATGGAGATGGGTTAGATACTTTTTCTGCTTCATTCTAAAGCTAATATGCTATGTTTCTATGATTCTTTTAAAATATATTTTAGTGATAAGTGATTATAGCATTTAAAATCATATTTTCCCTCTTAACAATTCATTATTTTACGACTCTTCCTACATACTATTTTATCATGTTATATATTTTCCTCCTACTGGGAAATCTTTCTCCTCCTTTGGTGTAACCATCATTTTCAATCTATCATTTCACCTAATGTTCTCAACTGTAATATCCAGACTTACTCCTTCCCAGCATTTACAGTTTGTCATGGTAACATGCATCTTAACCTCCCTTTCAGGCTGTGGGAGTTCAGCCATTTTTTTATTGATGTTTTCTTAGATTTTGTCTGATAATCCATAGGAATATCACACTTACTTTTAAGTGTCACAGAAAATAGATTTCAAGCCTAATAGAATCCCTTTCTATAACTCCTTACTATATTCTGTTCATCTGTAAAATGTAATAGTTGACTTTTGCTGAAATTGTCATTAAAATAAACTGGTAGATGTGTCTTTACTGTTTATCTTATGATGAATACTTACACAGTTTTCAGCTCTGTATTCTTTTAAGTGTTCTAAATCAAAATAACCTGAAAATGACAACTGCAACAAAGAAATACATTAGTTTTAGCATAATCTTTTAGATTAATATTTATAAAAATGGACAAACTTCAGATTCTACTATCAAAGTATATTAATATTAGATAGGATTGACTCATTTTCTATAATAGCTGAATATGCATGTGTATAATTTATCATGATCAGGGTCACTTTCTATCAGAGACACCCATCTCTCAATTATTTTGTATTTTATTTTCTTAGGTCTGTGAATTCATTGTTTCAATTATCATTTGGTTAAGCTGCATCTTTCACATATTAATAAATCTATTAGGCCAGATATGCAATCAGTATGGTAATCAACTAATGTTACTTTGGAGTCACTGCTTTCACGTAAACCATTTTATTTCTAAGAGGCCCATATTAAAATGCAGATGCATCTTGGACAAATTATACTTTGGTGATGATGACCATGGATTGGTTATTTTTGTTACCTGTCAGTGATCAAATGGAACATCTGCTGAGGGAAGCAGGGACATATAAGTGCTGGCTATGGAACTTCACCCAAGTGAAGGAGGGAAGAATAGAAACAGTATAGGAAAGGATGTTGGGAATTGAGGAGCATTATGGATGCATCAAGGTCCCAGAGATAAGAGGTGGGATTACTATATGAACTATACTCAAAGATTTTGCTAAAACTTTTTTCCAATATGAATTCTCAAGTCTAAAACAAAAGCTCAGGACATTCTTTAATACTTCTTGCTAGTGGTCATTTGAAAATCATGTTTCATCTGCTCAGATTACCAGATGTAAAATGGAGTCCTAAAATTTTTAAGCTACCCTTGAGATTGTTGCATTTCTTTTAGAACAGAAGTCAAAGAGCATATTAAATCTCAGCCAAAGACAATAAGAACTGAGACCATCATGTTTTAGATATTTTTATTCACAGATCATGTACTTTTCATTGACAAGGGTGAGAGGGATATTTGGCAATAAATGTTTACCTTATAAAAAACTGCACTAATATTCAAACTTTCCGTAATCATGATATTTCTCACTAAGTGGTAAAAAAAACCTCTGATGAGAGAAATCAGGAAATAAAACTAATGTCTGATATTCATATACTGCCCTCTCTGAGAGGCAAAAGCGCTTTGAGCAAAGGGTTTCATTTATAATCAAAATTATCAGTGCTAATTATGTGCCTTATGGATGGTTCTATTTTTATTTTTTTACCTTCAACATAAGATGCTATAATAGTTGTCATTAACTCTTTGCTGATTCACTATTTTTTTCTCTTTGAAAATTTAAAATAGCTATGGAAAATCAAATAATCTTATCTCATACCCTAACAAACAATAATATTGTTTAGGTCCATCACTAAAATAATTTTGATGCATAAGGGTCATTACATTAAAGTAGGAAAATGGACTTAGGTCACACAATTTTTAAAGCAGTGTGTGCATTCAAATATTGATTACTTTAGTGCAAACTTAGTAACCTAATATTGTGGGAAGATGATGAAGGTTGAACACCAAGAGTACCATGAATTCGTCTTACTAGAACTTAGCTCAGTTTCTCAGCCTTAGCACTACTGATGTTTTGGGTCAGATTCCTTGTTGTGGGGGACTGTCTTATGTATTGCAGGATATTTAGCAATGTTCATGGTATTTACCCACTAATGCTAGCAGTATACTGGTAGTATATCCCCAAACAAAAATATCTCCAGATAGTGTTGAATGTGCAAAATTTCTCCCAGTTGAGAAGCACTGGCTTAGCTGACTAAGCTGACCGGTGACTTAGCTGAACCATCTGAACCACCAACCTAATCCTTCCTTCACTAAGGACTATGATGTCCTCTGTGTATTATTTCTTCTGAGTATTTAAATTTACATATTTTTATAGCAATGTTTTTAAGTGGTCTTAGGCTGAATCACATATGGCTTTTTTTCGCTATATAAATTACATTGGTTTTAGGTATGTGGAAGATTTATTTTCTAATCTCTTCAAAATACATAATACAGTGCTTTGTGTCAAATAGGACCGTCAAAAATGTTGATTGACATTAATAATTGGTAGTCTTGGGAGATGTAGTGTTGTTTTTCTCTGCTTAGTTCAGAGTATTTTACTATTCTGTTTATTTAATAAATAAGATACTTCCTGAAAATACAGCCCAGGCTGCAGTTCTAGAAATAACTTTTAGTTTATGAGGTCTTAAAATAAAAATACACCTTAAATTGATTTCAAAGTTTTTGCTCTGAGCAAACCTGTGTCCTACTTGCATAAAAAATCATGAATAAATTAAGTATTATGATACAGCCACTAATCAATTTTCAGTCATTTTCATCTTATAAAACTAAACTAAACTAAACTAAAATAAAAAATCTTGCTCTGATTTCTCTATTGATATATCCTCACCTTACCATAGATTCTTTAGCCATTTTAAAAGCTTTCAGCGCAAAGGGCTTGGCTCACAGTCTGGAGAGGAGAAAGCTGACAAGTTAATCAAGCAGACTGATGATGTGGTGGCTACAATAAAAAAGGTCAAAATCATGCATTATTTCTTGAAATGTATCTACTGATTTGATGATAATGTCAAGTTCAAATCTTAAAAGCCATTTAATAGAGTACAAAAAGAATTTTTCTTGGGGCAAAGAAATTTTGACCTCATAAAGTGAAGTCTGTGACCTATTTCAACTGTTGATCAGAAGTCATTTTATTCACTTGTTAATTCATTCACTCTTTCATCCATCCATCCATCCATCCACCCACCCATCCATCAACTTTATCCTTTCATCCATTCAACATTTATTAGAAACTTACTACCTTTCTTGGTACTGGAGAAACTGTGTAAAAAAAATCATGTTTACTGCCCATGAATAGCATATTGTCTAGATCAATATTTCCCAATACATGTTCAGAGGAATAATAGTCCTACTAGATACTAGTTATTCACTCCATATTAATATTTTTACTCATTTTCTGAAATAATTAAAAGAAATCTCTGTTTTCTAGTATAGAAACTAGTTTTTTTTTTTTTTGCATGAGGAAATCTTAACATAAAGTATTTTAATATTGACCTTGAAAAATGAAAGGGTCCCAGTAAATATCTGGTATAAAAGTATAAAGTTATGATGCAAATCTAATGACACTGCAATTTAGTTGGTTGTTTTCCAACTTGTTTGTAGTACAGAAACCACTTAATGTAGGAAGGAAACATGACCTTACTGAAACAATCTGAGAAATTCACTTCTCAGAATAGACACCTGTGTGGATGACTGTAGCAAAGTGGATTTCAAAAGAACTGTAGCTTCTTTCTGAAAACGAAGGCAAAGTTAGCCATTTGTAATTCATTAAAGTCAGATTTCAAAGGTTCACTTACACTTTGGAAAGTGGTAAAATGGGCCAAATTTTAATCAACGACAGTCATCATAAACATACCACTTTATAAAAAATTATAGTGGGACGAGGAAATTATTAGAAAATATATTATTTCTTTGTGTGAAGAATATTATTTTGGTAAGTGCTTATCAACTAGCATAGAGTTGGAGATAAAGTCTTAATTTTGTGTCTTTACATTAGGTCAGTAGTTCACTTTCATTTGTACATATTTGTTGATGTATACAAAAGAGGTTAGCAGATTAGCTCAAAGTAATTTTAAGGATAAATTCATGTTTCACACAGGTATATACACAACACATAAAATCGTTAATACTGTGGATGGTTAAACTTCAAAAGTTCAGAAATTCCCTTCTCATCAGCAGTTAGATGAGTCTGATATTGATTAGGAGTTTATCTATATGGTTTCTTATCTGGAACTGTTGTAAACTCAAATTTTATTTATATAAGGTGAATGAAAATGGGAAATGTCTAGTTTTATGGGATTCTACTGGTGTTGGGGGGGTGGAAACTGGTGTTTTCAGGCACATTAATTGACAATATTAAGTGTTATGTAGAATTCAGCACTTCAAAAATAAAACCATTTTTGTTATGCTAGTGCTTATGGTGAATAAAATATATTTCTGTCTCTTTAATGACACCAGAAACTGTACCTGGTTGAAAACGGTCTATGTTTTAATTGTGTTCCTAGATTTCTAATTTGTAAGACTGCTCCATACTAGTAGTTCATGGCTGTGAACACTTTTCATATAAGACCTCAGAATGATATAGTAAACAATGGAACTATGGAGAATCATTCATATTGGAACATTTTAATTTTTTTTCTCATACTGACAAATGACCTTATTAAGTAGAATGGAGGTAAAGCAGATGTTATATTCTTGTCACTCTTCCCAAAATATCAGTCTAGGTATTAATATTCATAAGTAAGTATTTTTAGATATAATTTGTTTTTCTTTAAGATTTCAAATTTATCTTACTTTAGATTATACTTGTAGCAATGTTTTTGCACCAGAGTCAATAAGGGTAAGGGAAGATAAGACAACACTGGGACTGTCCTTGACTATCTAGGACCTATGTTTATTATAATTACAGTAAGCAACAGTATAGCGTAAGTTGCAATGTTGATTAAAGGTTTACTATATGCCAAGGATGGTGCATTATCTTTCTTAATGCTCAAAAGAAATTTGTGAGGTAGATATTATTTTTATCTCCTTTTTACTTGGAGATGTTAAGTACCTTGCCCCAGCTCTTGAAGATAGTAAGTTTTTTTTTGGATTTGGATCAAAGTTGTTCTGACTTCAAAACTCAAGCTCTTGACTACTAGGTAATAGTGCCTCTTTGAGAATCTTTAGCTAATATGGATTGAAAAAGTGGCTTAGAATCATAAAATTATTTAGACTATAGTTATAAAAGAGCACTTAATTATCTGGTGGGTCATTACTGATACTACTCATGAACATTCTCAGATGAAGCAGTATGATTTTGTGGGAAGAAACCAAACAAGTAACCTGTAGTGGGCATACAAATGTTCACCAAGATCTCTGATTATCCTTTTGGGCACATGCCTCACTGAAGTTAGGTATAGTCATATGACTTGCTTTATACAATGAAATAAGAGAAGTGACTTGTGTCATTTCTGGGTAATAGTATTTAAAGGCTGGTGCGACAGTTTCCATATTGTCTTTTCTTGCTATAGTATTTGGGAAAGCATGTGTTTATCAGCATGGGGGTGAGGAAGAAAGACCAAAGAATCATGGAACATTGAATGACCAAATAGAGGTCAGATTCCATGAAGACTATCCCAGACTCAAACTGGACTTTGTGCAAGTAAGAAATAAATTTTTAATGTTAGGCCCCCAAGATATTGGTACATAACCTAAACTCATCTAATCTGATTGAAACATGTTCACACCACATGTGTTCTATATTTGGCCCTGATTTTAAGATCAGTGAAAATAAGCCATTAACTTCTATGAGTCTTAGATTTTTGTTTAAAATTATGATTTCTAGTCTATGCCTTCCTCTTGAGATTTTGGGGGCAGATCACATGGTCACATGAAAGAACATATATGAAAGCCTTTTATAAACTGCAAGGAAATATATTATTTATTATAACTAAAGTAGGAATGATGGTTTCTTCTTCATGTTTACTATTTAGTGAATAGTGTTCAGTGATAAGGCTGATTTTTTCAAAAGTTAGGGTTAGAAGACAAAATGTATGTTTTGGATTGCTGACAACACATTAAAATTTGAATGCACACATTGATGAATTTCAGGAGAAAAAATTAGTTGCTTAATACAACATAGGCAATAATAGGATATGCACAACTATGATAGGAATTGTATAAGGAGTTACAGTGTATTCTATAAAGAAACAAAACCCAAGGATGACAACAATGAGAGCTATTTATTTTAAAGGCAATATTTTTTAAATAGTTAGAGCTAAACACTTAAGACTATTAATAACCTTTACATTGTGTTTAGCATTTCTGAGATTTCTTACAAGTTCTCATTGTCAAGGATGTGAGATCCACACTTTAAGTAAATATTGGGAGCAGGGAGACCAATTGCCAGAAATTGAAATGAAGTACAGACAAGAGTTAAATTTCAGCTTGTTTTTCTGTCCTGTCTTCTGATAGTCTGAGGGGTATTAGACAGCTCCAAATGGAGAAAAAAAGTGGCCTTTAATAGTTTAGTACCCATAAACCCCAAAAGTGTTAAAGTGTTACCATGAACATGATATGCTGTGTAAGCAGAGATGAATCACAATCTCTATAATTTGAGTCTCTATAGCTGAGCATCATATATTTAATCTCTTAAAATCACTTCTGTTAAGGCATAAGGCTACTTTAACATGTACTTGCAAAATCCCAAATAATATATATGGATACGTCTACCTTCGAGAGGTGGAGGTTATTCCCTTTACCACTAGTGTTAACTGGGCATAGTGACTTATTTCGCAAGAGTAAAGAACAGGGAGACTGAGAAACAATAACTTTATCATAGAACAACCTGGTAAACACTACCTTAAAAAAAGTGGTCAAGATTAATATCACCAGTGATGTCATGTAACTCTTGATACGAGGTAATGAGAAGGGCACTTTTCCTCTGTAGTATTTTTCCCACAAGCTCATAATCCTAGTATAATCATGAGAAAAAAATCAGAATGGCCAAATAGGGATAAATTCTACAAAAGATATGATCAGTTTTCAAAATTGTCAGTCACACAAACTATGCAAAGACTGAGAAATTGTCGAAGGCCAGAGTAGACTAAGGAAACAGGGAAACTACAGACAATGTGGTATCCTAGATAAGATCCTGGAACAGAAAAAGGATTCTGGAACAGAAAAAGAACATAGAGAAAAAAACTGGTAAGATGTTAATAAAGTCTGTAGTTTAGTTAATAGTGATGTAGCAATGTTTAAAATTTTTTTCTTCCAAGTGTTTATTTATGTTAGTTAACATATAGTGTAACATTAGTTTCAGATGTAGAATTTACTGATTCAACACTTAAAACACCCAGTGCTCATTTCAATAAGTGTACTCCTTAATCCCCATCACCTATTTAACCCATCCCTCCCACACACCTCCCCTCTGATAATCATCTGTTTGTTCTCTATAGTTAAGTGTTTATTTCTTGGTTTACCTCTCTTTTCTTTTCTTCTTATGTTCATTTGTTTCTTAAATTCCACATATGAGTGAAATCACATTATTTGTCTTCCTCTGACTGGCTTATTTTGCTTGTAGCACTATCCACGTCATTGCAAATTGCAAGATTTCATTCTTTTTATGGCTGAGTAATATTCCATTGTATATATACCACATCTTTATCCATTCATCAATTGATAGACACTTGGGCTCTTTCCATAATTTGGCTATTGTTGAAAGCACTGCTATAAACATCAGGGTGCACATATCCCTTTGAATCAGTATTTTTGGATCCTTTGTGTAAATACATATTACTGCAATTGCTGGATCATAGGGTAGTTCTATTTGTAACTTTTTGAGGAATCTCCATATTGTTTTTCAGAGTGGCTGCACCAGTTTGCATTCTCACGAGAAGTGTAAAAGTGTTCTCCTCTTTCCACATTCTTTCCAACCCTTGTTGTGTCCTGTGTTATTAATTTTAGCCATTCTGACTGTTGTGAGGTGATGTCTTGTAGTTTTGATTTGTATTTCTCTGATAATGAGTGACATTGAACATCCTCTTTTCATGTCTCTGATACCATCTGTATGCCTTTTTTGGAAAAATGTCTTTTCAGGTCTTCTACCCATGTTTAACTGGATTATTTGGTCTTTCGGTGTTGAGCTTTTTTTTTTTTTTTAAGTTTTTTTTTTTTTAGGGGGAGGGGGGGAGAAAGAGAGAGTGAGCGTGTGTGAGCACGTGCAAGCAGGGAAGGGGCAGAGAGAGAGGGAGAACCTGAGAATCCCAAGCAGCTCTGCACTGAGTGTGGAGTCCAATGCAGGGCTTGAACTCACTGTGAGATTATGACCTGAGCCGAAAGCAAGAATTGAACACTTAACCACCTGAGCCACCCAGGCGCCCCTGGGTGTTGTGTTTTATAAGTTCTATATATATTTTAGATACTGATCCTTTCTCATATATGTCAGTTGCAAATATCTTCTCCCATTCTGAAGGTTGCCTTTTAGTTTTGTTCATTGTTTCCTTCACTGTGCAGAGGATTTATATTTTGATGAAATCCCAATAGTTTATTTCTGATTCTGTTTCCCTTGGCTCCAAAGACACATCTGGTAAGAAGTTACTATGAACACTGTCAAAGAGGATACTTCCTGTTTTATACTCTAGAATTTTAATGGGTTCCTGTTTCACATTTAGGTCTTTACTCATTTTTAATTTATTTTTGTGTATGGTGTAAGAAAGTGGTCTAGCTTCATTCTTCTGTGTGTTACTGTCCAGTTTTCCCAAAACCATCTGTTGAAGAGAATGTCTTTTTTCTTTTTTTTAATGTTTATTTATTTTTGAGAGAGACAGAGAGAGCGCGAGCAGGGGTGGGGCAGAGAGAGAGGGAGACACAGAATCCGAAGCAGGCTCTGAGCTGTCAGCAGAGCCAGACGCGGGGCTGGAACTCAGGAACTGTGAGATCATGACATGAGCCGAAGTCAGATGCTGAACTGAGCCACCCAGGCACCCCGAGAATGTCTTTTTTCTATTCAATATTCTCTCCTTCTCTGTTGAAGATTAATTGACCATATAGTTTTCATTTTTTTCTGAGTTTTCTATTCTGTCCCATTGATCTATGTGTCTATTTTTGTGCCAGTACCATACTGTCTTCATCACTACAACTTTGTAATATAACTTGACATCTGGAATTGTGATACTTTCTATTTCTTTTTGCTGTCTGATTGCTGAGGCTAGGACTTCCAGTATTTTGTTAAATAACCATGCTGAAAGTGGACATCCCTGTCTTGTTTCTGACTGTACAGGAAAAGCTCTCAGTTCTTCCCCATTGAGGATGATAGTAGCTGAGGGTTTTAAATATATGGCCTTTATTATGTTGGGGTATGTTCCTTCTAACCATATGTTATTGAGGGTTTTTATCATTGAATAGATACTATATTTTGTCAAATGCTTTTTAGGCATCTATTGAAATGATCCTATGGTTCTCATCCTTTCTTTTATTAATTTGGTGTATCACAGGGCACCTGGGTGGCTCAGTCAGTTAAGTGTCCGACCCTTGATTTCAGCTCAGGTCATGATATTTTGGTTTCATGGGTTCAAGTCTCATGTTGGGCTTTATGCCGACAATGCAGAGCCTGTTTGGGATTCTCTCTCTCTCTTTCTCTCTGCCCCTCTCCTGCTCATGCTGTCTCTGTCTCTCTCAAAAATAAATAGACTTAAATTTTTTAAAAAAAATTTGGCGTATCACATTGTTAATTTGCTAATTTTTAACCACCCTTACAGCCCAGGAATAAATCCCACTTGATCATGGTGAATGGTTCTTTTAATGTATTGTTGGAATCAATTTGCTAGTATTTTATTGAGAATTTTTGCATCCATGTTCATCAGGGATATTGGCCTGTAGTTCTCTTTTTTAGTGGAGTCTTGGTCTGTTTATGGTATCAGGGTAACGCTGGCCTCAGAATGGATTTGGAAGTTTTCCTCCTTTTCTAATTTTTGAAATAGTTTGAGAAGACTAGATATTAACTCTTTAAATGTTTGGTGGAATTCCCCTGTGAAGCCATCTGGTGCTGGACTTTTGTTTGTTAGGAGGGTTTTTTTTTAAGTTTATTTATTTATTTTGAGGGAGAGAGAGAGAGAGAGAGAGAGGGAAAGAGAAAGAGAGGGAGTGAGCATACAAGCTGGGGAGGGGCAGAGAGAGAGGAAAAGAGAGAATCCCAAAGCAAGCTCCACACTGTCAGTACAGAGCGAGATGTGGGGCTCAAATTCAGGAACCTTGAGATCATGACCTGGGCCGAAATTAAGAGTCATGCTCAGCCGACTGAGCCACCCAGGTACCTAGCCCATGTCTTTTGATTGGACCTTTGAGTCCATTTACATTCAGAGTAATCGTTGATAGATGTGTATTTAGTGCCATTTTATTACTTGTTTTGTCATTGTTACTGTAGATTTTCTCTGTTCCTTTCTTGTCCTTGTCACTTTTGGTCTATCCTTTCCACTCAGAGAGTCCCCTTTAATATTTCTTGCAGGGCTGGTTTTGTGGTCATGAACTCCTTTAGTTTTTGTTTGTCTGGGAAACTCTTTATATTTCCTTCTATTCTGAATCGTAGCCTTGCTGCTCTCAGGGAAGCACTCTGGGAAGAGCGAACAATCTCCACCCTGTGCATCACAGGCATCTTTCAGATGGCTGTTTTCATGTTGTCTGCCTCTGGGTAGTTTGTCTGTCTTCTCTCCAGGAGCACTGCTGTGCCTTCTGGCCTCTATCTCAGCTAAGCCTGCTGACTTTTAAAACTCTACCCTCTAGGGACTTGGTGTGGACAGGGGCCTGTGCTGGTATTCTGAGGGAGGATCTCCTGGCCCTGGGATTTAGGGAGGAGTGACTGAGAAGGGCAGTCTGGACAGACTGCATGGGGGTGTGGGACTTGGAGCAAGCAGGCTAAACAGCCAATGTTAGGGCCAAGCTGCCCTCCTTAGGTGGCTCTGCATTTATGTTGGTGGAGGGTGGGAAATGCCCCCCCCCCAGTGCTCCCCACTTTGGCCACTGGAGAGGGATCTCTGTGAATGCTACCTCTCGGACTGTGTTCCAAGAAGAGTGAATAATCTCCCATGTGCCTCAGGCATTCCTCAGGTAGCACCCTCTGTGCCCAGGGCTGTTTGCCTGCCTTCTTAGCCAGAGCAGGGCAGTGCCCTCAGGGCTCTAACCCAGCCTAGCCCACCTACCTTTAAAACTCCAGTCTTTCTTTCTTTCTTTCTTTCTTTCTTTCTTTCTTTCTTTCTTTCTCTTTCTTTCTTTCTTTCTTTCTTTACTTATTTTTTAATATATGAAATTTATTGTCAAATTGGTTTCCATACAACACTCACTGCTCATCCCAAAAGATGCCCTCTTCAATGCCCATCACCTACCCTCCCCTCCCTTTCAACCCCCCCCCCCCATCAACCCTCAGTTTGTTCTCAGTTTTTAAGAGTCTCTTATGCTTTGGCTCTCTCCCACTCTAGCCTCTTTTTTTTTTTTCCTTCCCCTCCCCCATGGGTTTCTGTTAAGTTTCTCAGGATCCACATAAGAGTGAAAACATATAGTATCTGTCTTTCTCTGTATGGTTATTTCACTTAGCATCACACTCTCCAGTTCCATCCATATTGCTTCAAAGGGCCATATTTCATTCTTTCTTATTGCCACGTAGTACTCCATTGTGTATATGAACTCCAGTCTTTAAAAACTCACAAAAATCGGGGGCACCTGGGTGGCTCAGTCAGTTAAGTGGCCAACTTCGGCTCAGGTCGTGATCTCACGGTCTGTGAGTTCGAGCCCCGCGTCGGGCTCTGTGCTGACCGCTCGGAGCCTGGAGCCTGTTTCCGATTCTATGTCTCCCTCTCTCTGACCCTCCCCCGTTCATGCTCTGTCTCTCTCTGTCTCAAAAATAAAATAAAAAGGTTAAAAAAAAATTTTTAAAAAACTCACAAAAATCGGCTCCTCTCATTTTCCTGGCTAATGGCTTTCTTTGGGGAAGTGTTCTCCTTGTGCATTCCCCTGTGTGGCCTCTCGTGCACCTTTCTCTGTGACCAGGGCTCCCTCCCCCTCTACCTTGTCCTGCATTGCTTTGGTTTGGTTTCTCACCCACAGCTCATCTCTGCACTTCCTATCTTCCTCAATGTGACTTCTTCCTTCCCTCTAGTTGTGGAGTTTGTTCTGTCAGTCCTGAGGTCAATTTCTTGGGTATTCAGAATGATTTGATAGTTATCTAGTTGTGTTCAAGGGACAAGGTGAGCCTAGGGTCCTCCTACTTTGCCGCCATCTTAGCGCCCTCTCTAAATTTTAATTTGGACAAATGCATCATAATAATGAAGATGATAACAGTATGGGAAAATGAAACCAAGTAAAATATATATGGTAACTCTGTTGTATTAAGGTTCTACAGAGAAACAGAACTAAAAGGCTACTATATGTGTGTGTATATATATATATATATATATATATATACACATACATATATATGTATATATATATGTGTGCATATATCTATATGTATATATGTAGTTTAGTAGTATATAATATAGTATATAGTAGTAGTATAGTTTAGTTCTAGTCCAGGTCCGAAGGTATAAAAAGAAAAAACCCTTACAATGTCCCAGCCCAAGGCAGTGAGAAAGGAGGAAATACCCTCTTATTAAGGGAGGGTCAGCCTTTTTGTTCTATTCAGGCCTTTAAATGATTGAATGGATTTCACCAACCTAAGGGAGCACAATATGCTTTATTCAGTCTACAGATTAAAATGTTAATCTCATCCAGAAACACTCTCATAGACATAGCTAGAATAATGTTTGAACAAATGTCTGGACATCCATGGCCCAGTCATGTTGATACATAAAATTGACCATCACATCCCTATACTAAACTTTTTAGCTTTTCTATAAATCTAAAATTCATCTAAAAAATCTATCTAGAATGTTTGTTTTAGTTATGGTTATGCGGGTATCAACTTGGACAACTGCTATAAATCCCTTCTAGGTGGCACTTGGATACAAATGAATAACAAGTGTCCTCAAATCTTTGTAGGGTCCTTGAGGAGTTGACTTGAAGTGAGGGCAGGACTTGATGGTATTCATCTCTATATGTGGCATACAGCAGATCCTTGACAAATATTTTTGGAATGAGTTGACATTATCACCTCATAATAAAAAGTTCCAAATTTAATTTTCATGGAAATGCCGTAGGGGACTTTCTCTCAACTTCCTTGCAGTTGAAACGGTTCTTCAGAGGAGGCTCTTAGAAGGGTTAAAAAAAATACCCTTAAATATCAAGTGGAACAACGAAGAAGCAAGTGGCTGCAAATCACTCCTGGGGATCTCCCAACATACAAAGGCTGTTCAAACTGTGCCCCCATGTTTTATGATGTCAGCAAGGGCCTTCTCAGTGAATGATTACAACCTTGCATTTATTCACTATCCATCTTTTATCTTATAATGCAATTGCTGTTCCAAGTTGTAAATTTGAACATTCTCATCAAAGGATTAACCTAGAGTCCTGTGGATGTATGATTTTCCATGTTACTGTAGGATCTTATCACAAAGCACATTCTTTAACATTCTCACATTGGAGTTCAGAGGCATATATGCGCGAAGCCTTTTGGGAGAGGGTTCATAGATGTTTATTTTGAAATTCAAATGTGCAGGAATGTTCAGCTTCTCTCTGGCTTTATTCTAAAACTGTAGTTAAATGTATATATATTTTACCTTTTAAAAAATCTTATTTATTTTGAGAGAAAGAGAGGGTGTGAGCAGGGGGAGCAGAGAGAGAGAGAGAGAGAGAGAGAGAGAGAGAGAGAGAATCTCACACAGGCTCTGCATTGCCAGCACAGAGCCTGATGTGGGGCTCAAACTCATGAACTTTGAGATCATGATCTGAGCCGAAATCAAGAGTCAGACGCTTAACTGAGCCACCCAGGTACCCCAAAACTGCAAGTAAATATTAAATGAATGTCAGCAAGAAATACAGAATGTATAGTCTCAAATCCTGAGTTTAAGGCACATAGAACATGAATTGTTATAATAATATTTTCCCATGATTTTATCTTAATTTGAAGTAGCTTCAAGTATCCAAAATTATAGCCTTTAATATAAAATTTTTATTTTGAACACAGTGTTTAAAAATTTTATTCATAAAGTAGATCTGTATTTAAGTTATTGAAATTGAAATAAGAAAAGAATAGAGAAAAAGGAAGGAGACTGAGAAAAAGAAGTTCAATGATATAGGATAAAGTATCAAGTTGGGGAGGAGAGAGGGCAGGACACAAGTGAGTAGTGTTATTTTCACTGAGTTTTGCCAAAGGAAATAAAACTCACACTCTTCTGGAAACAGTCCTCAGGATAAAGGCAGACAACTGCAGACAATTCACTGATCCACCAGCCCAAAGAAGGGAGGGTTTTGCAGTTTACCCATTTAATCACACTGCTGAGGAACCTCTTGTCTAGATTATTATCATAACTGGGGTTGTTGAGTCTTCCACCCATGTTTGAAGTGGTAAATAGGAATTCTTACAGGGACCTGGACACATTCTGGCTGTGAGAAGAAACTTCCCTCTTTCTCACCCCAGTTCCATTTTAGAGAATTCAGATTTTGCTGTGAAGGTTTTTTTCCCATGTGGCTAACAGCTACAATCAGTTGACTTTAGGTAAAGGAGATTACTCTTGATAATATAGATCTCATCCAATCAGTTTAAGGCCTTACGAGCAAAAACTGAGGTTTCCTGGAGAAAAAGAAATTCTTCCTCAAGACTGCAGAATTAACTCTTGCTTGAATTTCTGATCAGTTGGCCTGCCTGAGAGCTTTCATACTTGCCAGTTCCTACAATTGTATAAGCCAATTCCATAGAAATAAATCATATATTTCCCTATTCATTTTTTTTTCTGCGGAATCCTGACTGATACACTATCCTTACCCCTAAGTTTTTAAATGAAGCTAAAACTAAGTAGAATATAATTATAATAATGGGAGCAATCAGTAAAATTACATATAATAATCTTCTCTTTGTACTCTTTAGCCTTGTCATCAGTTTGGTGAATAGCTGGTCAATGAAATTAGGAAAGCTGGTTTCAAAAGTGCATGAAGTAGAAAAGTCTTAATTTAATATTTCCTGATTCTAATTAGAATGATTGATGGAGGTGTTGCATAATCACATAGAACTGGTCAGAATTTAGAAGTGCCTTTCCTTTGAAAGTCAAGTGGTCTACAAGTGGGAAAAATATAAATTCTCTCAAAATCCTTAAATATTTTGAAGATACATATATTTCTCATATCACTGTACTATATATAGCAGAATTGACAATAACATTTTTTGTAATGATGAGTATATGGCTACTGGGCACTGAAAATGTGGCTAGTATGAGATTTTATCATTTAATAATTTTACATTGCTAGTGTCCCTTGTAATTCATCAATATGATGGTGAGGTACACATACAAAGTTAGCTTTTTTATCTGAGTTGAGATAACTTGTATTTAGAGTATTTTTTATGTCTAAGGTAACACCCATCTAAAATAAACAAGTATATCTTGTCATAACTTACCTAGTTTTTACAAATAATTATATATGCATAACAATTTTCAGTGCTAGATATCATTACCACTAGACAGACTTTTGGGGGACTTTGAAGTACAAAATAATAAACCATTATTTAGACTAGGGATAAGGTGGCTTAAGTATGTTGGGATCATTCAAACTCTGAAAGGTATTATTCTTTTACTAAGGAGAAGAAAACACAACCTTCAGCTGAAGCAACTTCTTACAAGGTGTACTTTGGGCCTTTGAGTATAGCCATAAACTCTCTTCTTTCATATTTTCTCATTTGGAAGTGAGTCTCCCAGATTAGCCATATTATCACAGTGGAGATGTTGAGCATTTAGGAAGAAATAGTTCCCCCAAACTTATCCGTGTAAGTCTAACTACAAATTAAATTATAGAGGAACATTTACACAGAGAATCATCTGAACCAATGACAAAGCCACAGCTTGAGGTATGCCTAGGTATTTACATTCAAGAATAAATTGCTTCTTTGGAGCAAGCTTTTTTTTTTTCCCCAAATAGGGACAAACCCAAATGAATTAATGAGAACAATGGACACTTGCAGAAATTCTGAGATGTATGGTGGTTACAAATATGATTCTTTCTCAGCTTGTCTGAGCCCAAGGTACAGATTTTGAATAATCAAGTGGAATTTCTGGAAACTTCCTGAAGCATTCCCAAACAGGATTTTAAGAATTCAAGGCCATTTGTAGCTTTCTTTTGTATGAGTGTAAATCTTCCTAGAACGATCCAGTCTGTTTTCTAACTCATGTAACTTTTCTCAGTTTAGATTCATTCAACATTGGTTAAATGCATATTGTATGTTCAGGAGGGAAAAAAAGTATAAGTATGTATTTTTAGAAGTTTCTTGTATCTCTGTCCTAACTTTTACAGAATAATTAATAGCTCTTTGAAGGCAATGGCTGGATCCATTATTTAATAGGTAACCTAAGCTCTCCATACACTGCGATGTTTATTTATTGACAAAAGAAGGCTACAAAGAAATGAATTTGGTGATAATCAGGGTTTCTTGGCTAAATGTGGAAGACTTCATTGATATCAACTCACCATATGGAATCGGGATTAAGCTTGTCCTTATTTAGATTTAACTCCCTTTGACTACATATAAGGTTGTCACTGAATAAAAACTTTAAAATTATCCTTTTGTGATTAATCTCTCTTTGGGAAAAAAAATCACATCATAAAGTATTTTACCCACCTTCCTACCTACTATTCCTTTTTTCCATTTTGGGGGATAGAACAGATAGAGTTAATGGTACTGTTGGGAATAAGGGAATCAGATATTTAATGCTTTTCACTTTATTTCAAATGACCCTTCAAATGTCTGCTTTGGGAATGAAACTCATCATTCTGTGAGGGTAATACAGGAAATATTTTATCTCAGTTGCAAACAAAGTCCCCCCTGGCACAGGACTTTTAAAATCTTTGGCATTAAACCTCCTGAAACCCATCTGTGTTGAAAATTAATTTTTTGCTTTGGGGCATATTATGTTTACATATTTTTTTTTATTTCACAATATTTAATCTAGTGAGAAAATAGCTTCTTAGGCTAAGCGTAGAATCCAACTCAAAGGACACAAGGTGAGGAAATCTCTGCAATGTAAAACCACAACTGAGTATATTATTTGTAATAGTCATGATTTTAAAACACCAAGTACATGGTGATTTCCTCATATTTTTCATTGTTTTATTATCTGTATGAAACGTACTTAATAAAATGAGTTGAATTTCTTTTATTTATTTATTTATTTTTTAAAAATTTTTTTTTTCAACGTTTTTAATTTATTTTTGGGACAGAGAGAGACAGAGCATGAACGGGGGAGGGGCAGAGAGAGAGGGAGACACAGAATCGGAAACAGGCTCCAGGCTCCGAGCCATCAGCCCAGAGCCTGACGCGCGGCTCGAACTCACAGACCGCGAGATCGTGACCTGGCTGAAGTCGGACGCTTAACCGACTGCGCCACCCAGGCGCCCCAAAATGAGTTGAATTTCGATGAAAAATTGATGAAACTAAACTATGCATACAATTATGTATTCAAAATTCCTCCTTTCAATAGGCAACTCTGTAATCCACAAATTGGTCAGAAAAGCAATGTCCATGATTTTGCCTTTTTTCTGAATTGAATAAGGCTGCACTGAAGAATGCTTATCTGCTCTCTTTTTCTTTAGCGGTGTTGTTTTAAACTTGTGGTTTTCGGCAGAAGGTGCTTTTGTCCCATAGGGGATATTTCTTTTGGTAATTTCTGGAGGAAATTTTAGTTGTCATGATTGGGGAAGGTAGGGTGCTGCTGGCATTTACTGAACAGAGGCAAGGGATGCTGCTAAACATCCTAAAAGGCACAGGACATCCCCACAGAACAGAGAATTATCTAGTGCAAATTGTCAGAAGTGCCAAGGGTGAGAAAAAAAAGGTTCAAAGCAGAAAATTTCATCCAAAAGGAAACTGAATTTCTGACAAACAATTATACCACACATTTCTGTATTCAAATGCTAGGTCCTCTCATAAGCTGACTCATAGAATTCTTTTTCTTCAAAGTTTTATTTAAATTCCAGGTAGTTAATATACAATGTAATATTAGTTTCAGGTGTACACTGTAGAGATTCAATACTTCCATAAATTGCTGATCACAACAAGTGCACTCCTTAATCCCCATCAAGTATTTAAACCCATCCTCCCACCCATCTCCCCTCTGGTAACCATCAGTTTGTTCTCTAGAGTGAAGTCTGTTTCTTGGCTTGCCTCTCTCTCTCTCTTCCTCCCCACCCCCTTGCTTGTTTGCTTTGTTTCTTGGATTCTGCATCTAAGTGAAATAATGTGGTATCTATGTTTCTCTAACTGAATTATTTTGCTTACATAATACTCTCTAGTTCCATCCATGTCATTGCAAATGGCAGGATTTCGTTCTTTTTACAGATGACTAATATTCCATTGTGTGTGTGTGTGTGTGTGTGTGTGTGTGTGTACACCACTTTATTCATTCACCAGTCAAGGGACACTTGGGCTGTTTCCGTAATTTGGCTATCGTAGACAATACTGCTATAAACATCAGGGTGCATGTATCCTTTTGAATAAGTATTTTTGAATTCTTTGGGTAAATATCTAGTAGTGCAATTGCTGAATCTAGGGTAGTTCTATTTTTAACTTTTTGAGGAACCTCCATTCTGTTTTCCAGAGTGGCTGTGTTAGTTTGCATTCCCACCAACAGTGCATGGGGGATCCCCCTTCTCCACATCCTCACCAGCACCTGTTGTTTTTTGTGTTGATTTTAGCCATGCTGACAGGTATGAGGTGATATCTCACTGTAGTTTTGGTTTGTATTTTTCTGGTGGTCAGTGATGTTGATCATATTTTCATGTGTCTATTGGTCATCTGAAGTTCTTCTTTGAAAAAATATCTATCATGTCTTATGTTCGTTTTTTAACTAGATTGTTTTTTGGGTGTTGAGTTATATAAGTTCTTTTGGATACTTTTGGATACTAACATTTTGGATACTAACCCTTTATCAATTATGTCACTTGCAAATATCTTCTCCCATTCCATAGCTTGCCTTTTAGTTTTGTTGATTGTTTCCTTTGCTGTGCAGAAGCCTTTTATTTTGATTAAGTCCCAATAGTTTATTTTTGCTTCTGTTTCCCTTGCTTCAGTAGGCATATTTAGTAACAAGTTGCTATGGCTGTTCTCAAAGAGCTTATTGCCTGTATCCTCCTCTAGGATTTTTTAATGGTTTTGTGTCTCACATATATAGGTCTTTTATCAATTTTGAACCTATTTTTGTGTATGGTGTAAGAAAGTGGTCTAGTCTCAATTTTTTGCATGTTGCTGTCCTGTTTTCCCAGCACCATTTGTTGAAGAGATTGTCTTATCCACATTGGATATTCTTTTCTGCTTTGTTGAAAATAATTGACCATATAGTTGTTGGTCCATTTTGGGGGGAAGGGTTCTATTCTGTTCTATTGATCTATGTGTCTGTTTTTGTGCCAGTACCATACTGGCTTGATCACTGCAGCTTTGTAATATAACTTGAAGTCCAGAATTTTGATGGATGCCTCCTATTTTGCTGTTCCTTTTCAAGGTAGTTTGGTTATTCAGGGCCTTTGTGGCTCCATACAAATTTTAGGATTGGTTTTTCAAGTTCTGTGAAAAATGCTGTTGTTGTTTTGATAGGGATTGCATTAAATGTGAAGATTGCTTTGTGTAGTATAGACATTTTAATAATATTTGTTCTTCCAATCCATGAGTACGGAATGTCTTTCCATTTCTTTATGTCATGTTCAATTTCTTTCTTCATGGTTTTATAGTTTTGAGAGTACAGGTCTTTCACCACTTTGGGTGTGTTTATTCCTGGGCGTCTTATTGATCTTGGTGCAGTTGTAAATGGGATTACTCCTTGATTCTCTTTCTGCTGCTTCTATATTGGTATATAGAAATGCAACAGATTTCTGTACATTGATTTGGTATCCTGCAACTTTACTAAATTCACCTATCAGTTCTAGCAGCTTTTTCTTTTTTCTTTTTGGTAGATGCTTCGGGATTTTCTATATAACATACCATGTCATCTGCAAATAGTGAAAGTTTTACTTCTTTCTTGCCAATTTGGATGTCTTTTATTTCCTTCCGTTGTCTGAAAGCTGTGGCAAGAATTCCAGTACTATGTTAAGTAACACTGGTGAGAGTGGACATCCTGTTTTATTCCTGATCATAGAGGAGAAGCTCTCAGTTTTTCCCCATTGAGGATGATCTTAATTGTGGGTTTTTCATATATGACCTTTATTGTATTGAATGAAGTATGTTCCCTCTAAAACTACTTTGTTGAGGGTTTTTATCATGAATGGATGTTGTACTTTGTCAAGTGCTTTTTCTGCATCTATTGAAATGATTATATGGTTCTTTTTCTTTCTTTTATTATTGTGATATATGATGTTGGTTGACTTGAAGATATTGTACTGCCCTTGCAACCCAGGAATAAATCCCACTTGATCATGGTGAATCATTCGTTTAATGTATTGTTGGATTTGTTTTGCTGGTATTTCACTGAGCATTTTTGCATCCATGTTCCTCGGGGATATTGTTCTGTAGTCCTCTTTTTTAGTGGAGTCTTTATCTGGCTTTTGTGTCAGGGTAATGCTGGCCTCGTGGAATAAATTTGAAAGTTTTCCTTCCATTTCTATTTTTTGTAATAGTTTGAGAATAGGTATTAACTCTTCTTTCAGTTTTTGGTAGAATTTGCCTACGAAGTTGATTGGCCCTGGATTTTTGTTTATTGGTAAGGTTTTTGATTACTGACTCAATTTCTTTGCGGGTTATTGGTTTGTTCAAGTGTTCTATTTCTTCCTGTTTCAGTTTTGGTAGTTTATGTTTCTAAGAATTTATCCATTTCTTCCAGGATTTCCAATTTGGTGGTATATATTTTTCATAATATGCTCTTATAATTATTTGTATTTATGTCATGTTGGTTGTTATTTTTCTTCTTGTTTGTGATTTTATTTATTTGGGACCTTCTTGTTTTATTTCTGGTAAGTCTGGCTAGAGGCTTATCAATTTTATTAATTTTTTTTCAAAGACTCAGCTCCTGGTGTTGTTGGTCTCTTCTATTGTTTCTTTTGTTTGTTTGTTTTAGTTTCTGTATCATTTATTTCTGCTCTAATCTTTATTACTTCCTTATATGTGCTTTAGGCTTCTTTGTTGTTCCTTTTCTAGATCCTTTAGGTGTAAGGCTAGATTGAGATTTTTCTTGCTTCTTGATGTAGGCCTCTATTGCTATATAATTCCTTCTTATAACCGCTTTTGCTGTGTCTGAAAAGTTTTGGATCATTGTGTTACCATTTTCATTTGTTTTCTTATATTTTTAAATTTCTTCTTTGATTTCTTGCTTGACTCATTGATTGTTTACAATCATGTGTTTTAACCTCCATTTATCTGTGGTCTTTTGAAATCTTTTCTTGTGGTTGACTTCAAGTTAAATAGTGTTGTGGTCAGAAAAGGTACATGGTGTGATTTCAGTCTTTTTGTATTTGTTGAGGCCTGTTTTGTGACCAATATGTGATTTATTTTGTTGAATGTTCCATGTGCACTTGAAAAGAATGCGTATTCTGCTGCTTTAGGATGGAATGTTCTGAATATCTTTTAAGTCCATCTGGTCCACTGTGTCCTTTAAAGTCATTGTTTTCTTGTCAGTTTTCTGTTTAGATGATCTGTTCAATGATGTAAGTGGGGTATTAAAGTCTCTTATCATTATTGTCTTATTATCAATTATTTCCTTTATGTTTGTTATTAATTGTTTTATATATTTGGGGGTCTCATGTTGGATGCCTAAGTATTTACAGTTATTATATCTTCTTTTAGATTGTGTCTCCTTTATGATTATGTAAATGTGCTCTTTTGTCTCTTTTTGTAGTCTTTGTTTTAAAGTCTATTTTGTCCAATATGGTATTAGTACTCTGGCTTTCTTTTACACTCATTTGCATGAGAAATGTTTCTCCATCCCCTCACTTTCAATATGCAAGTGTCTTTAGGGCTGCAATGAGTCTCTTGTACACAGCATATAGATGGGTCTTGTTTTTTTTTTTTTTAAATCCATTCTGACCCTATATCTTTTGATTATAGCATTTAGTCCCTTTACATTCAAAGTAATTATTGATAAGATATGTATTTATTGCCATTTTATTACTTGTTTTGTCTTTGTTTCTGGACATTTTCTCTGATGCTTTTTTTGTCTTTGTTTCTTTTGGTCTTTCCATTGTGTTTAGAAACTCCTTTAATATTTCTTGCAGAACTGGTTTCATGGTCATGAACTCCTTTAGTTTTGTTCATGTAGGAGAAACTCTTTATCTCTCTTTCTATTCTGAGTGATAGCCTTGCTGGATAAAGTATTCTTGGCTGCAGAATTTTCCCATTTAGCACTTTGAATATATAATGGCACTCCCTTCTGGTTTGTCACATTTCTGTTGAGAAATTTTCAGCTTGCCTTATGGTTTTCCCTTGTAAGTTAAGGACTTCATTTGTCTTGTTGCTTTTAAGATTTTTTCTTTATCACTATATATTGCAAATTTAATTGCAGTATTTTTTGGTGTTGACCTGCTTTTGTTGATTTTGATGGGAGTTCTCTGCCTCCTGGATGTAGGTGTCTGTTTCCTTCCCCAGATTAGGGAGGTTTTCAGCTATTATTTCTTCAAATAAATTTTCCACCCCCTTTCTCTTCCATGTTCTTCTGGGACTCCTATAATAGGCATATTATTATGTTTCTCATAATAATGAGAAATGGAGTCATTGAGTTGCCTAAGTCTATTTTCCTGGTGCACAATTCTTCTGTCTGTCTTTTGTTCAGCCTCATTAGGTCACTAATTTGTTCCTCTCTTTCTTCCATCCTGCAGTTCATTCCACCAAGCCTTGTTTATTGCATTCTTCATCTCTGATTCATTCTTTTTTAACTTCTTATCTCTGTGGTAATGGTCTCCCTGATGTCTTCTATTCTTTTCTCAGGCCCAGTGAGTACCCTTATGATTGTTGCCTTAAATTCTACACCAGGCATATTACTTATATCTGTTTTGCCTAGATCTCTGGCCTTGGCCTTATTTTGTTCTTTCATTTGTGATAAATTCTCTACCTCTGAGAAGAACAAATAATCTCACCCCTGTGTGCCCCAGTTATTTTTCAGATGGTTGTTTCCAACCTATCTGCCCCAGGGTTGTTCTTCTGCTTTCTCTCTTGGAACAGTGAAGTCCCTTTAGGCTCTATCCCAGCCAAGCCTACTCACCTTTAAAACTCTAGGCTTTAAGTCCCACTGGTTGGAGGAATACATGAAATTCAGTCCCTCTCATTTTCCAAGCCCATGGCTTTGGAGAAATGTTCTCCTTATGCATTCCCCTGGGTACTTCTCTCTTTCTTTCTCTCGCCCTTCTCCATGACCATGGCTCCTTGTCCTCTATGGCACCTGTGATCTGTTTCTCCCCTTAACCATGTCTCTGCACTTCCTACATTCTTCAATATGGCCTCTTCTCTCCCTTTAGTTGTGGAGTTTTTTCACCATCTTCAGGCTGATTTCTGAGGTATTTAGGATAATTTGTTAGCTTCTTAGTTGTGTTCATGGATCTAGGTGAGCCTGGAGTCCTACTCTGCTGCCATCTTACTCTCCTCCCCTGTAGACTTTTTTAATCCAAAATGATAGAGGTGCTAATTATCACTACAATGCAATCATATTCCAATATGTAACTGTATGAAATCAACATGTTGTGCATCTTAAATTTACACAATGTTATATGTGAAATATATTTTTAAAACCATCAAAGTAAATGGAAACTTTAAAAAATAGTACAAAGAATCAGAGACAATGATTTTCTTTTCCAGAAAACTAAACAAAACAAAACCAAATCTGGAGTCCCACTGAAACACATAGAACACAAACTCAGAAGAATATAGGGTTAGTTAAAACTATGATATATGATGTACATATACAACTATTTCCTAAGGATAATTTACTTATATCATCATGATTATGAAAGAAAGGCTAAAATAGATTACTTGTATTTAGTTTTTACATCAAAAGGCACTCCATAGTTCAGATTGGCTCTCTTTCAAATTCTTGCTAAGACACTAAATAGTTGTGTGACTGTGTAGAGAAGAACTTAGCTTTGATAAGGCCTCAAATTCTTCATCTGGAAAATGGAATATTGATAAATATAATTAGAGTAAGTGTAAGGATTAAATGAAATAATAAGTGTAGAAGCAACAAAAGAATAGTTGCAGCAATTATAATATTGTTAACTTTACTGTAATCTGTGTTTTAATGACTGGTACCCATATATATAGAATGTAATATATTAGTATATTAATATTGATATATTAACTAGAACATATGACTAGTGAAAGCACATCATCTGTCAAATTGTGCCAATAACACCTATACTGTAATGTATGGTTGAGAACTTTTATTACCTGATGTATAGCATAAGCATATAAATAGCTTTGTTAAGATTTAGGTAATTTTATAGATTAGATATCCATGACAGAATTATTAATGGAAGTAAGGAGTCTACAAAATACATTCCAACATTTTGAGATTAGTGTAATAGAGGACAGTTATGAGTCTGCTTCCCAATACCTCCATTTCTACAAATATTTTGGCTACAGAAAAGCAATTAATGAAAAAAGACTTTTTCTTGCTGATAAATCTGGTAACTAAATATTCTTACAAGGAGTTCCAATATGTACCCAAATTCATACAAATGCTCTGTTATAGAGGGTTTCATGACAGCAAAGTTACACGTATTATGCATTTAAAAAATTTAACAACTTCAGAAATCCACCATTTCTTTTTTTTTTTTTTTTTTTTACAAAACTGTATTTTAGAGAGAGAGAGAGCACGCGAGCAAGTGTGAATGGGGGAGGGGGGAGAGACAGGAGGATAGAAGAACTGAAGCAGGCTCTGTGCTGACAGCAGCAGGCTGTCAAGATGTGGGGCTGGAACTCATGAACCATGAAATCATGACCTGAGCCAAAGTCAGACGTTCAACTAACTGAGCCACCTAGGCACCCCAGAAATCCACCATTTTTCATTATCAATGTGTTTCTATACTTGATACTAAAGGCTGACTTAATTGTCCAAAGAATTGTTTTTCAAGTGAAAACTATCCCAGTTCTCTCCACGTTTTTACAGTACTGAGTACCTCATTTGTTGCTTGATGAAACTATGTCATAGTCTCTCTTGAACAGACTTATGTTAAATTGTCAAGGGGAGTGTTTACCTTCCTATTACTTTTATCACATTATAAACTCATATCTGATTTTCTACCCTTGTCATATTTGTCTTTTAGTGTTACTACTTACAGTTTTCTTCAGAGAACAAATGACTATGTTTGAGCTTTTTTCTCCAAATATGTTCTATTTGTCTTAGTACACATACTAAATTTATATTATTTGAATGATGTCAACACTAACCTCACAGGAACCTAAGGCTTTTCAGAAATTTGGATTCACCAATGAATGATACAAGAAGACTAAATAATGAAATATAGCATATGATTTCTCCATGATATTCAAATATGCCAAAATTCTTAAAAGATGCATACAGATCTCATAAATAAACAAAATAAATGCTGGAAAGAAACCATACCTGACCTATAATGGAGTCTAGCTTCTTAGGATTTTGGTAAATTTAGTTAATAAGTGTAATAAATATAATATAGGGGACATTTGTATATTACAGCTTCAGAAAACACATTCTATTTTAATTTCAGAAAAATCATTATAAATTAAATCACCTCCTCCTTTGGAGATTGCTATGGACTGAATGTTTGTGTCCTCTCAAAATTCATTTGTTGAAACCCTAATCCCCATTGTGATAGTATTAGAGGGTGAGACCTTTGGGAAGTGATTAGGACATGAGGATTATAGCCCTCATAAATGGGATTATTCCCCTTATAAAAAAGATCCTAGAGAGCTTTCTTTCTACCATGTGGAAACAAGGAGAATTCAGCAGTCTGCACCTCAGAACAGGGCTCTCAACAGAACCCAGCCATGCTGGAAAATGATATCAGACTGTCAGCATCTAGAACTGTGAGAAATATCTTTCTGTTGTTTACAAGGCACTCAGTCTATGGTATTTTGTCATAGCAGCCCAAACTGAATAATACAGAGGTATTTTCAAATTACTGAGACATAAATGAGGTAATGTTTTAGAAGACACAGTATATGAAAATTGATTAAAAGAAAATTCAAATTGTTGTATGTAATAGTGATAATAGTAACAATAGCAATGATATTGTATATTAAATCAGTAATATGGCTCATATTCAATAACAGCCTCCATTTTGGTATGGGAAGCAATTGCCCTGAATTTGACCATTGCAGTAAAAAAAAAAAATGAAGTATTACAACTACAGTGAGCTGAAGTACATAATCAGATTATCTTTCAAGTAGTGATTACTGTAGAACGCTTTCAAGAACATTGAATGGGGATGTACTTGTTAAACTAAAAATGTGGAATTGACAAAATTAAAGCTCTTTGATCTCTAAAGTTTCCAAAAGCTCACAAGCTTCTTGAGGAAGATGTACATGGAGAAGGGGGAAAAAAAGCTTGAGCAATGTGCAATGTGATAGCCTTTATTCAAAAATTCCTTTAAAAATATGTTAAAATGCTTCTTGTGTTAGTAAAATTTGATTTTTAAAAGTGTACTTTTGTACTCACTTCGGCAGCACATATACTACAATTGGAATGATTAGCATGATTAGAGATTAGCATGGCCCCTGTGCAAGGATGACATGAAAATTCATGAAACGTTCCACATTAAAAAATGAAATATAATAAAAATATACTTTTAATATTTTATGAAATTTGGGAAGTGGATGCTATTGGTCCTGGATTAAGTACATATTTAATAAAGGCATTATACTGTTTAAATAGGAAGAGACCTTTGTGTTTACTCTTGATTTCTTGTTCTCTATTTAGTCTAGGAACCAAGAAGCACAATTTTCTCCTTTAAGGCTATAATTTCTGGTGGGGATATTTCACACTCATAGTTCCCTGTATGTTAACAAGAGTCATACATTATTGAAGTTACAGATGTGTATGACAAGAGCATGGCTTTTGTGGTCGGTTTCTTCTGTTAAGTGCTTCTGATATTGTATCTACCATGAATATAATGGAAAAAAATATACAGCTATGTCTGGGTTGAAGGAGGTCTTGAAGTATGTACCATGGGTTTTGATTTACCTTGAATTTCTCATATTCAAAGATATAAAAGCACCTCTTAGTGATAAAGATAGTACTTGGAACAACATGTGTTGTTGCATTATCCAGATTGTTAAAACACACTTGGTGAAACTATAAATACAGTAGAAGTTTTTAACTGTAAATGGAGAATAGCAAAAATGTGTATCTCAGAAAGGAATTTACATCTCTTCCATTTCTTTAAAAGAAATATTGATGACTAAAGTAAATATAAGGTAGCTGCTATTTGATCACATTTTTCTCAGGCCTTTTCTCAGAAAAACAAATGATCTCAATATGTTAAAATTATAGAATTTATTTACAGAATGGTTTTCATATTTAATTTCCAATTTGAATTTATCTCATGATCTCTAAATCTTTGCAAATGCACACTTACTCTTTCATATACGGTTTAGAAAGGCATCTGAAAGGCTAACTTTTCTCATCTGTTGTGTATTTTTGTTAAATAGTAGTTTAATATAATATTTAATTATATTTATTTTATATAAATTATATTTAACTTAATATTTAAATTATAATAAAATCATATTTGTTAAATAGTAATTTACATGATTAACCAAGTTAGCTATAATGTATAGGAGTAATAGACAAATATAATTAATGTATAAGTAAACAAGACTCTAGCGTTAGGAATATCCTAACACTAATTGGATAGAATTTTTAAAAAGTTTTTAATTCCATCGTGAAAATGGTATTCTAATTTTGAAGCTTCATACCATGTTCCAGGAGTCTTGCATCATATTCTGGCTTCATCTACCTCTCAAGATTCATCATGTACTTGCTTTATCTTCTCTTGCCACACGGGTGTCTCTTCAATCTTCTATTTGCTTCCTCTTACCAGAGGGCCTGGGACATTTTTCTCTCCATTTTTTACTTGCTTAATTCCTATTCTCTCTTCAGATCATAGCTTAGTGATCCTCATATCAATGAAGTCTTCCCTGAGCTTCCTGTCTTATTTTCATAGCACTTATTCACAATTTAAAAATTTCCATTTTTTAGATTATTATTTCCTTTATGTCTGTGTCCTCCCTACTATTCTGTGTATACCATGACATAAGGATTGTGATAGGTTATGTTCATCACTTAATGCCTAGTTCCCAGCATAAAGCCTTGCATATAGTTGGTACTTATTGTTGCATGGGTGGACTAAACTTAAACCAGTAATATCCATACTAAGTTTACTTACCTGCAAGTTCTCATAGACATTTCTGTATTCTCCAGAAGATTACATGAATCTCTGAGAGCTAGAATTGTGTATAATATGCAGGATTTTCTCACAGTGCTTAACACAGTACATTGTGCATAGAAGCTATTTGATAAAAGTTCAATACATGCCCAGATGGTATAAGTAAAAATTATATGGTTTAAAATTTATATATTTAACTCACTTCATACTATTTACAGATGAAAAACAAGAAAAATAGTAATCTTTATACTAATTCTCACCCCTTACATTTATTTCCAGTGTCCCCTAGGTCAGCAGAGAAAACATAACTGTCAGTGGAGTGCTAAGTAAAAGTAGGTTAGAGAAATTCTCATTTCATACTCTCTGGAGTAAGAGTAGTGTATCACCATGTATATATATGTATACTCATAGCTTATTCTTGAAGTAGGCACAATCAGTAGCTGCCTAGGGGGATGTGTGCAAGGGGCTTTAAAAATTGCCTAAACACATCATGATGCTCCTTGTCTGGTATGGCCCCAGTATCTAAAATTCTCACGGGAATTTCTCATTTCATTAGATAGCCAGAGACTTCTGTTAGCAGTATGTCAATTTTCTTATGTGAAGTTACTGGACCAAGAAGTAATGGTCATTTACCCTTGACTTGGGTTAGTGTAACAATAAGCCAACATAGGGTTAAGTTTTGATGAAGATGAAGAGAACAGCTAAAGTGTGACTAATGACAAACTTCTCAAGATGTGGTATGGATTAGAGAATGAAAGATTGAGGAGGACGGAGGCAATAATTAGGAAGCATTTGACTGGAGAAACACTGAAAGGCAGAAGTATAAGCACAAAATTTAGAACCATGAGCTAAGGAATTAGAATTCTAGTTCTGTGATGTGCAAGATCTATAATTTTGGGAGAGTTAATCCCTGAAAATCAATGTATTCATATTAAATGCTATACAAAAACATTGGCAATTATTTCTATGTGGCAAGTGCAATAGGTATTAGTTGAACCTGAAAAAATTTCATCTGTTTTACCATTTATCAAGTGTATTAGTTTTTCCTGTAATATCAGTTTAAGATAATATTGGTTATCAACATTTCATGGCTAATTTCAATCTCAGCTAGGCTATTTGGATAGCAATTTAAATATGCATAAACCAATCGATGAGGATCTTTGAATGGTTAGTATGTATTTCATTCAAGATACTATGAAAAGAATGAGGCAAGATTCCTCCCTATGAAGAACTTAATATGGTATCCAGGAGGTGGACTTGGTGGACATGGAGAAATAGTTCACCTTTATCCATTCAACAAACTTATTGAGTTTTATCATCATACCAAGCACAGTTTAGGCACTAGGATACCAATATGAGAAATTGAGATACTCTTGAAGTGTAAATTTCATGGACAAGGTGGACAGTAGCTTAAAAAATAAATCTGTAATCGCCAAGTGGAGATAAGTAGTGTGAAGAAAAATAGAATAGGGAAAAAGGAATAGAGAGTGACAGGAGAGTGATTTTATATAGAGTGTTCAAAAATGATCTCTGTTAAGGAGGCATTTGAGCTTAAATCTGAAGAAGTGAGCAAACAAGCCAGATAAATGTCTTCAGGGAAAGATGTCAGGCAGGCAGAGGAAAAACCAGCGCAAATGTCCTGAAGCAGGTGTATGCTTGGTATGTTTAAGGAACAACCAGGAGGTCATTGTGGCTGGAATGAAGTTAAAAACAGGAGACGTGGTAGGAAATTGAAGTCAGAATGGTAGCAGAGGGGTAAGATCATATAGATTGGTATAGATTATTTTATATACCCAAGGCCATCATGATTCATTGGGTGTTGGATGCATGATCTGACATATATTTTGTAAGCATCACTTTGGCTGCTGTGTGGACAATAAACTGATGACTTGAACAAGAGTGGAAGTAGAGAGACTAGTTAAAAAACTATTATATTTGTCCAGACAAGAAATGGTGGGTTGGAGCAGGATAGTTATGAAGGTGGTGAAAAGAGTTAGTTTATAAGTATACTAAAATATAGGGAAAAGTTGATCTATTGTCAGACTTCTGTGGGATGTGAGAGAGAATCAAAGATGACTTCATGGTTTGCAGGGGGGCATCAAATATTTGGATTTATATGTGCTGTTTGTGATGCTTATCAGGCATTCAAGAGATATATTTGGATGGCAAATAAGTACATGAAAAGTTCTCCACATCATTAATTGTCAGGGAAATGTAAACTATAATCATGAGAACTTACTACATAACCATTTTAATAGCAAAAATTAAAAACACTGATAAAGGATTTAGAATAATTGGAAGACTCATATAATGTTTGTAGGAATGTAAAATGGTACAACTACTTTGAAAAGTAGTTTACCAGTTTCCTATAAACTTAGACATATACTTTTTTTGTGACCCAACATTACTATTGTTAGGTATTTGCTCAGGTATTTTATTTTTTTACTTACAATTTTTTTTTATGTTTATTTATTTATTTGTTTTGAGAGAGAGAAAGGGGGAGAGAGAGAGAGCGCAAGGGAGGGGCAAAGAGAAGGAGAGAGAGAATCCCAAGCAGGCTCCACACTGTCAGTGCAGAGCCTGATGTGGAGCTCTAACTCATGAACCATGAGATCATGACCTGAGCTGAAATTGAGTCAACCAACTGAGCCACCCAGGCTCCTCCGGTCAGGTATTTTATTCAAGAGAAATGAAAACATATGTCCACAAAAAGACCTATGTATGGATATTCATAATAGCATTATTTATAAGAGCTAAAATATGAGAACCACCCAAATGTCTATCAACAAGTAAATGGATAAACAAATTGTGGTGTATACAGAGAATATAATATTATTCAGTATTAAAGAGAAATAAATTACTATTGCATGAAACAATGTGGATGAATCTTAAAATTATTATACTGAGATATTAAAGAGTACATTATTGTATGATTCCATTTGTATGAAACTCTAAAACAGGCAATATTAATCTATAATGATAGAAAGCAGGTCAGTGTTTCACCATCCTACTTTATCTGGTTCTGAGAGGTTTCCTGCAACACAGGAATTTCAGTGCTAAACACAGAAACAGTCCCTGAAAAAAAACACAACAGGTGGTCAATGTGTAGAGTTGGGGACAGGGATTTACTGGGAAGGAGCTCAAGGGAAGTTTTTGGGGATGAATGAAATGGTCTATATTTGGATTGTAGTAGCAGTTACAAGGGTATATTCATTTGTTAAAGCTCATCAAAATATATACTTGTGGGCATTTTTTTTAGAGGGAGGCTTAAATTATCTTTTGATTATTTTTTAATTTATTTAAATTAAAGTATTGATTTTAGGGGTAGAACCCAGTGATACATTTTTGTTGGATGTAAAGTCTGTACCAGTGATATTTGTTAAAAAATAAAACAAACATTTAGTGGTAAGTTATGTAAAATATAACTTTTTATTTAAAAAAATTTTTAATGTTTATTTATTATTGAGAAACAGAGAGAGACAGAGCATGAGCATGGGAGGGGAAGAGAGAGGAGAAGACACAGAATCTGAAGTAGGCTCCAGGCTCTGAGCTGTTAGCACAGAGCCTGACGCAGGGCTCAAACTCACAAACCGCGAGATCATGACCTGAGCCGAAGTTGGATGCTTAATTGACTGAACCACCCAGGTACTCCAAAATATAACTTTTTAAGCACATGCGCTGATATCTTCATTGTTTTTTGTCTCAAAAGAAGTAGTCAAATACTAGTGTAAGAGAATGTTCCTGAAGTGACTCTGATACTGGATACTTATAAAATCAGAAGACTTCTGTCAATTTAAACCCCTGAATGATTGTTGGGGCTTCCATATAGACTTATATTAGCTGAAGACCATTGATGCATTTTATCACATTGATGATAAAACCATATCTTATCCTTATTTCTTAATTTATCTGGGTAAATTCAAAATTCTTTATAGATAACCAAATAAAGATTATAACCAAACATTAAATGTTTCTAGGGTATGATCATGTTGTATTTCTAGATATATTTCAAGCTCTGGAAAGGTAAATTCAGACCACAGGGGAAACCAAAATTATCAGGACATTTTTCTCTGCATTTAAAAGTCATGTAAGCATTACCAGATATAACCCTGGATAACTCATGATGAATAATATAGGCAAATGTAAATGACAAATTGTCCACTAAAGTTAGATTTTTAATTTTTTTGCTAAATAACCATAGTAATTCTAATGATGGGGAGGAATGTGAAAAAAGTCAACCATACTGAACATCCTCCTTTTGTTTACCTTATTTATGTTGTTAACTCATATATTTCTAATTTTGTTTTGCATAAAATATGTTAATACTAGTGTCATGAAAATAGAAATGACCATTGTGATCTAGTGTGAAAAAAAATCTCCCTGGTAGCCCTTTATTTGTGCATCAGCTGAGGTACAATTATGAGTTAAGTTAAACTTAATTTTATGCCTTTTTTGTCCCATCATTTTGAGCCATATTTACTTATTCTGCATAACCTGTCATTGCTTACTTTATAGTTAAGGTTATAACCCTAAGATTTAAGGCCTTCTATTTTTGCCCTGTAAACATATCTCTAACTCTTCAACCTGTATGTCTTCTATGTGAAATGAGAATAATATAATCTAGCTTTTAGGGTTGCCATGGAGATTGAACAAATATGCTAATTCAAATCACCTGGTGTGTAATTACCTGTGAATTTCTTTATCTTTCCCCCCTTACTGGATGTGATATATGTCTCTGTCACATAAAATTATATCTCTAAATCTAAATATCTGCATCTTTGTATATGATTTATTGCTTTTTTGAGTGGGACAGTGTAATGTGGTAGCTATGAATACAGTCTCTGGGACCATACTCAGGTCCCTATCACCTACTGGCACTGTGATTTTTGGCAAGTCTCTTTACTTTTCCTCTTCTACAGTCTCCTCATTTGGAAAATGAATATAATAGTAACACCTACTCCATGAGACATTATATTAAATATTATTATATGAAAAGCACTTAGAACAGTACCTGGCACATGGTAAGTATTTTGGAGACATTGGCTATTGTCACTAGAATATAAGCTTCATGAGGGTCTCTTTTGTTCACTGCTGTAGCCTTCTCCTCCCTAGGAATTCCTCTTCTAGGGATATACTCTGTTTTGTTTCTGAATTTTGCCCTGTGTTCCAAAATTATTCCAACTTTCTACTCAATATCTTTCATTGGATATCTGATAGATATTTCACACTGATCATAGCCAGAACATCACTCTTGACTGCCCCTCAACCCATTCCTGCCTTGATATTCTTTGTTTAGTAAATTGCACCACAATTAACTTAGTTCTTCAGGCTGAAAGCTAGTCATTATTCTTGATTTCTTTCTTCCATATATCATATTTGTCAGGAAGTCATGTCAATTCTAATTTTAAAATATATCCCAAATCCAATTAACTCTCACCTTCACTCCTCTCATCCCCATCTAACTCACCATAATCTCTATGTCTTAGATTATAGCAATGTGACTAATTTTTCTGTTTCCTTTCTTGTCTTCTATAATCAGTGTAATCTTTGTTTTAAAGTAAAATCAGAGCATATCACACCTTTGCTCAAATTCTCCAATGACTTCTTTCCAGTCACATTTGGAATAAAAGCCACTCTTATTTTCAGTCTTTAAAGATCAAATTAATATGGCTCCTGGATACCACTCAAGCCTCATATGTGGCTACTCTTCCCCATATTCACTCCTCATTGGCCATGGTGCTCTTCTTACCCTGACTCAAAGAGCAAAGTTAATTTATATATAATGGCTTTTGTATTTGCTATTTTCTGTGCCTGGAATGCAGTTCCCAAAGACAAGCATAATGGTTCACTTCATTCCTTCACTTAGGTCTCTTCAAAAAATGTAGAAAAGCCTCAGAGAGACTTTCTTCTCATTCCTGTCTACAGTATTCACCTTCCACACAAGTTATGGTATATGTTAGTAGAAGTGAAAACATAGGGTTTCAAAGGTATTGGTAATTTTCTATTAGTCAAATTTGGTGGATATGCAAGTATTCATTTTATTTTATATATATACAAACACATATATGTATACATATACACACGTATTTATAACTTTGTATTAAATATTTCATAATAAAAATTTTAATCATCCTTATAACTACTTCCCTTTACCATGTTATATTTTGGTTAAAAGCAGTTATCACTACTTAAATTTTTTTTTAAACGTTTATTTATTTTTGAGACAGAGAGAGACAGAGCATGAATGGGGGAGGGTCAGAGAGAGGGAGACACAGAATCTGACACAGGCTCCAGGCTCCGAGCTGTCAGCACAGAGCCTGACGCGGGACTTGAACTCATGGACCGCGAGATCATGACCCGAGCTGAAGTCGGCCGCTTAACCGACTGAGCCACCCAGGCGCTCCAGTTATCACTACTTAAAATGACATATTTGCATAGTTACTTTACTGTGCTCTTGTGTCCCATGCCAGATGTGAGTATTATGAAGGCAGGGATATTGTTTGTTATTATGACTGCTATATTCTAGTGCCTATTATATTGCCTGGAAAATAAGCAGGAGCTCATCAAATATGTGTTGACCAAATCAAAACTGGCTATTTACCCAAAAAATACAAAAACCTAACTCAAAGGGATACATGCATCCCTATGTTTATTGCAGTATTATTTACAATAGCCAAATTGTGGAAACAGCCCACGTGCCCATCAATGGATGAATGGATAAAGAAGATACGGTGTGTGTGTGTGTGTGTGTGTGTGTGTGTGTGTGTGTAAAATTAAGTCATAAAAAATGAAATCCTGCCATTTGCAACAACATAGATGGAGCTGTAGAGTATAATGCTAAGGGAAATAAGTTAGAGTAAGACAAATGCCATATGATTTCATTTATATGTGGAATTTAATAAACAAAATAAAGAGGCAAAGAAAAAGAGAGAGAGAGAGAAACAGAAACAGACTCTTAATTATAGAGGACAAACAGGCTTACCAGAGGGGAGGTGGGTGTTGACATGGGTGATATAGGTGATAGGATTAAAGAGTACACTTATCATCATGAGTGCTGAGTAATGTATATAATTTTTGAATCACTGTATTGTATATCTGATACTATTATAACACACTGTATGTTAACTATACTGGAATTAAAATAAAAAAGAAAAAATATAACTCTTAAAAATAATTTGATGAGAAATTCTTAGACTATAATATCCTAAATCATTTAAAATCTGTAATGGATACTTTTGATTATCTCTCTAGGATTTATTACTTTTCTTCTTCAATCCTAGCAGTACCCACAATTTTCCAACCATGTAGATTGGTTGGATCAACCACATTTATGGTTTAGGGATAGGCTTTAATTAGTATAAGCCACATATCCTATTCACAAGCTACTGTGATTGCTTCAAGTGGAGGACATGATATGAGTCATGTCCATCAGTGCAAGTAAGTCTAAATTCTGAGATGTATGGTTGAGCTGTATCACAAGCAAGCTCTTTTGCTAATTAAGAAAGAGGTAGCATGTGCCTGAAGCTTCTGGTATAAAGTAAATTTGCACATATTTAAAGTATACTATTTAGGAAGTCTTCACATATGTATATGCCCGTAAACATCACAATAATAAAGAGATATACTCATATAAAATATTCATCACCTACAAAATTCCCTCATGCCCCTTGGTAATTCCTTCATCACATTCTCAAACATCCAGTGATCTACTTTCTGTCACTATAGATTACTTTGAATTTTCTAGAATTTATATAAATCATACAGCATGTACTATTTTTATGTTTTTTTCCACTTACCATAGTAGTTTTGAAATTCATCCATGTAGTTGTATGCACCAATAACATTTCTTTCATTTCTGATAGTATTCTTTTGTATGTATAGAAGACAATTTCTTTATCTTTTTTCCTATTGATTGATATTTTCTTTCTTTCCTTACTTGAGGCTATTAACAAATAAAGCTGCTAGTAACATTCATGTACAAATTATGTATGGACATATGCTCTAATTTCTCTTGGGTAAATACCTAGGAGTGAAACGGATGGATCATATGGTAAGCATATGTTTAACTTTTTAAAAAACTGCCAAACTGTTTTCCAAAGTTGCTGTGATATTTTACATCCCCATCAGCAGTATATGAGAGTTCCAGTGCTACACCTCCTCTTCAACACTTGCTATGGTCAGCCTTTTAAATTTGAGCCATTCTAATATGTGTGTAGTTCTTTTATTGTAGTTTATTTTGCATTTGCCTGCTAACTAATAATATTTAGCATTTTTTTCATGTGCTCACGCATACAAATATCTTCTTTGGCAAAGTGTATGCTCAAATCTGATGTCCATTTTATTAATTAAGATGTTTGTTTTTTAGTATTGAATTTTGAGAGTTCTTTGTATATTCTGGATACACGTCTTTTTTTGTGATGTTTGAAAGTAGAATTTTTATTTTATAATTGAAAAAGAAGCTTAACAATTTTCAGTTGCTTTTACAGTGCTTTTAGTTTTGTGTTTTCTTTCTTTTTTTTATTAAATATAATTTATTGTCAATTTGGCTTCCATACAACATCCGTGCTCATCCCAACAGGTGCCCTCCTCAATGCCCATCACCCACTTTCCCCTCTCCTCCACCCCCCATCAACACTCAGTTTGTTCTCAGTATTTAAGAGTCTCTTATGGTTTGCCTCGCTCCCTCTCTAACGTTTTCCCCCCATTCCTCTCCTCCATGGTTTTCTGTTAAGTTTCTCATGATCCACATATGAGTGAAGACATATGGTATCTGTCTTTCTGTGCCTGACTTATTTCACTTAGCATAATACCCTCCAGTTCCATCCACTTTGCTACAAATGGCCAGATTTCATTATTTTCCATTGCCAAGTAGTATTCCATTGTATATATAAACCACATCTTCTTTATCCATTTGTCAGTTAGATACACATCTTTTATAAGATGTACTTATATCTTTTGTAAGATATGTACTTATATCCCTGTCTATGACTTGTCATTACATTCTCTTAACATCATCTCTAAAAGAATGTAAGCTTTAAATTTTCATGAAGTTCAGTTTATCTTTTTTTCTTTCATGGATTATGTTTTGGAGCTTATATTAAGAACCATCTTTATAACCCAAGGGACACAAAGATTTTATTTAATGTTTTATTCTAGAAATTGTATTTTATGATTTCATGTTAGGGCTATGATCTGTTTTCAAGTAATTATTGTATATGGTATAAGGTATAAATCAAAATTAATTTTTTGAATGTGCATATGCAATTGTTTCAATGTAATTTGTTGAAAAGGCTGTTCTTTCTCTACTGAATTTTCTTGCACCATTGTAAAATATTATTAGTTCATATATGTGTGGATACATTTCTGTATGATACTCTGTCACATTTATTTGTCTGTCTTGATGCCAATACTATAACACTTTAATTACAGTAGACTTTATAATAATTTTCAAATTAGGAAGTGTGAGCCTTCCAACTTTCTTCTTTTTCAAAGTTGTTTTGGCTATTCTAGGTTGTTTGCATTTCTATATAAATATTTAGAGTCAGATTGTTAATTTCGGCAAGTAATGCCTACTGGAATTTTGATAGGGAGTGTGTTGAACTTTTAGATCCATTTAGGGAGATTAACATTATAACAAGATTAAAACGCTGCCCTATGACCAATGTATGTAATTCAATTTATTTAGATCTTCTTTAATTTCTGTCATTGATGTTCTATAGTTTTTAACCTTACGTATCCTGCACACTTTTTCTTTGAGATATTGCTAAGTATTTATTATTTATTGGTGATATTGTAAGAGGTACTTAAAAAATTCAATTTCCTTATGTTTGTGGCTAGTATGTAGAAATGCAATTGATTTCTGTGTATTGATATTGTATCCTGCCCCATTGATAAACTCATTTGTTAGTGCTGTAGCCTTTTGTATAGTACATAAAACTTTCTACATGCATGGTCATGTTGACTGCAAATAAAGACAGGCTTACTTATTTTTCTTTTTTTTTAAATTATTTTTTAAAAATTTACATCCAAATTAGTTAGCATATAGTGAAACAATGATTTCAGGAGTAGATTCCTTAATGCCCCTTACCCTTTTAGCCCGTCTTCCCTTCCACAACCCCTCCAGCAACCCTCAGTTTGTTCTCCATATTTATGAGTCTCTTTTGTTTTGTCCCCCTCCCTGTTTTTATATTATTTTTGTTTCCCTTCCTTTATGTTAATCTGTTTTGTCTTTTAAAGTCCTCATATGAGTGAAGTCATATGATTTTTGTCTTTCTCTGACTAATTTCACTTGGCATAATACCATCCAGATCCATCCATGTAGTTGCAAATGACAAGATTTCATTCTTTTTGATTGCCAAGTAATACTCCATTGTATATATATACCACGTCTTCTTTATCCATTCATCCATTGATGGACATTTGGGCTCTTTCCATACTTTGGCTATTGTTGATAGTGCTGCTGTAAACATTCAGTTGCATGTGTCCCTTTGAAACAGCACCCCTGTATCTCTTGGATAAATGCCTAGTAGTGCAATTGTTGGGTCGTAGGGTAGTTCTATTTTTAGTTTTTTGAGGAACCTCCATACTGTTTTCCAGAGTGGCTGTACCAGCTTGCATTCTCACCAACAATGCAAAAGAGATCCTCTTTCTCCACATCCTCGCCAATATCTGTTGTTGCCTGAGTTGTTCATGTTAGCAATTCTGACAGGTGTCAGGTGGTATCTCATTGTGGTTTTGATTTGTATTTCCCTGATGATGAGTGATGTAGAGCATTTTTTCATGTGTCGGTTGGCCATCTCGATGTCTTCCTTGGAGAAATGTCTCTTCATGTCTTTTGCCCATTTCTTCACTGGACTATTTGTTTTTTGGGTGTTGAGTTTGATAAGTTCTTTATGGATTTTGGATACTAACCCTTTATCTGATATGTCATTTGCAAATATCTTCTCCCATTCTGTCGGTTGCCTTTTAGTTTAGCTGATTGTTTCCTTCGCTGTGCAGAAGGTTTTTATTTTGATGAGGTCCCAGGAGTTCATTTTTGCTTTTCTTTCCCTTGCCTCCAGAGACGTGTTGAATAAGAAGTTGCTGCGGCAAGATCAAAGAAGTTTTTGCCTGCTTTCTCCTGGAGGATTTTCATGGCTTCCAGTCTTACATTTAGGTCATTCATCCATTTTGAGTTTATTTTTGTGTATGGTGTAAGAAAGTGGTCCAGGTTCATTCTTCTGCATGTCGCTGTCCAGTTTTCCCAGCACCACTTGCTGAAGACACTTTATTCCTTTGGATATTCTTTCCTGCTTTGTCAAAGATTAGTTGGCCATACGTTTGTGGGTCATTTCTGGGTTCTCTATTCTGTTCCATTGGTCTGAGTGTCTGTTCTTGTGCCAGTACCATACTATCTTGACGATTACAGCTTTGTAGTATAGCTTGAAGTCTGGGATTGTGATGCCTCCTGCTTTGGTTTTCTTTTTCAGGATTGTTGTAGCTATTCGGGGTCTTTTCTGGTTCCATACAAATTTTATGATTATTTGTTCTAGCTCTGTGAATAATGCTGGTGTTATTTTGATAGAGATTGCATTGAATATGTAGATTACTTTGGGTAGTATTGACATTTAAACAATATTTGTTCTTCCTCTCCAGGAGCATGGAATCTTTTTCCATTTTTTTGAAAGAAGGGTTTACTTCTTTGCTTAACTTCCTAATTGCCCTGACTAGAACCTCCAGTGAAATTTTGAGTAGTAAGAGTGGACATCCATGTATTTATTGATTTTGACATTACAGTGAAAACATTTCATCATTTACAATTAAGTATAACATTAACTTTAAACTTTGCATACATATCCTTCATCAGGATAAAGAAGTTCCCTTGTAGCCCTAGTTTTCTGAGAATTTATAATAGAAATGGATGTTGAATTTTGCAAACATTTTTTACTGCATCTATTAAAGTGACCATATGGACTTTCTTGTATAATTTCATACAATGGTGTATTACATTAAATGATTTTTGAATGTTATATCAACCTAAGATAAACCCAATTTGGTCATAATGTATCATCCTTTTTATATATTGTTGAATTTAGTTTACTAAAATTCTGTTTAAAATTTTTGCATCTATGTTCCTGAGGGATACTGGTAGAAAGTTTTCTTATGTGTCTATCTGGTTTGTATATCAAGGTAATGTTGGCTACATAGAAGGATTTTGAAAGTATTTCCTACTTTTCAAATTTCTGGATAGGTTTTTTAAAAGTTATTACTATTTCTTCCTTAAACATTTGATAGAACTCATTAATGAAATCATCCGGGCCTAGTGTTTTCTGTGTGGGAAGGTTTTTAGCTATACATTCTATTTTTAAAAATAGATGATACTATTTACATTAGCTATTTTTTCTTGAGTCATCTTTGGTTGTTTCCGTCTTTTGAGGAATTTGTCTACTTAATAAAAATTTTGAAATTTTCTGGCATAAAGTTCATAAAATTCCTTTACTATCTTTTTAATACTTCTGATATATTTATTGATGTTACTTTTCTTTTCCTTCCTTTTTTTTTGATGTTACCTTTCTAATTCCTGGTAATGAAAGTTTCTGTCTTTATTCCATCGCCCACCCCAATTAATTTGGCTGTAAGTTTTTTAATTTTGTTGAACTTAAAAAACAAAATTTTAGCTTTCCCTGTTTTTTTTCTGTTTTCTCCTTCATTATTTTCTGCTGTTCTTTATTATTTCCTTTCTTCTTTTTACTCTAAGTTGCTCTTATCTTTCTTGTTTCTTATAGTAGAAGCTGAATTAATTGATTTGAGACTTTTCTTCTTTTCTAATATATGCACTTAGTCCTATAAATTTTTGCCTAAGTACTGTTTTAGTGTCATCCCAAAAGTTTTGATGTGTTTTTATGTTCATTCATTTTATTCATTAATTATTATGAGAGTCAGAACTCTAATCTTACACATTCTTAAACAGGGTTTTATCCTGAGGAAAAATGCAAGAATCAGGTGTTTCTTTTGCTGCTTGTTCTTCTTTCCAGAGTTAGGTCAGGCTCTATTCTGCTTCTCTTTTAGGTTAATTTCTCCTACTGGAAGCCCTTTACTTTATTTAAAATATAGTTTTGAGATTTCTTTGTAAATATCGCTAATTGAATATGTCTTCATCTTTTCTCCCCTCCTGAGATCTAACAAAAATGATAGTGAAGAAAAATTTTAAGTTATAAAGCCATAGCACAAAAAGAGAGATGATGAAAGCAGATAAAATATATAGTTTTGTAAGATGGAAAGTGGATTGACAAATGGTAAGTGACTTAGGTTTTTATTTACTCGGAGTGCCTGCAAAGTGGGAGTATTGGGGGGGCGACACCACATGAAACAAGCCAATTTCTACTCTGAAACCTTAGAAAATCCAAGAATTGGAGGCATCAGGTAACTTTGAAGCCAGGAGGATAATAAAGCTAAGAAGTAGTTAAAATATATATAAGGAATTCTTAGACTCCAGATCTCCTTCCTGAACCAGCACTTAGGGGTGAGTGTCATACTACAACTTCTTATAGAAAATGAGAATGTTACTATCCAGTAAAATTGAACATATGAAGCTTTGTCATGGAAAGTACAAGGCATAGCAGAGGACAGGAATGAGGTACCTTACTAAAAAGAGAGATCATATGGAACCCTATATAATACATTCTAAGACCCCTCACTCCCCTCTTAGTCCCCAAATACTGAAGTCCAGTGAACATAACTCACCACTAAAAAAGTAGGTGGTTAGACTATTCCTTTGAGAAATCTGACTAGCCCTCAAAAAGCTTCCAAATACAGGAAAACCTTGGTTTGCAAGCGTAATTTGTTACAGAAACATGTTTGTAATCCAAAGCACTTGTATATCAAAGTGAAGTTCCCCATAAGAAATAATGGAAACTCTTTTCTCCTCCAAATAAGGGAAACTCAGATGATTCACTCCACAACCCAAAAATATTCATATAGATATGATTATGATACTGTAATATAATACAAAATAATAAAGAAAATACAAAATATAAAGGAAAATAAACAAATTAACCGCACTTACCTTTGAAAACCTTTGTGGCTGATATGAGGGAGACCAGAGAGAGGAGGGTTATTGTGTAGGATGACTTTCACTCTCACTAATGGAATCACTGCTATCTAATGGCTCAATGGAATATTTTTCTGCATCGGGACCATTGTATATGCTCACAAGGATGTTGAGTACAGTGTTAATAAACTCTTGCCATATACTGTATTTAATGTAACTGGCAATAAGGCAGCAGGGGAAAAGTCTATGTCTGCAGGCAGCCTGACCTAGAATGAAGCAAAGAAAATTCCTAAGCTTACTCTTGAATGAAAAAGCAAAGGACTGTTCATAGGTGCTTTGAAATGACTAAAAATACACTAGTGCCAGTTGTGGGCACCTTCCAGTGTTCTGAAAAAAACTGATTTCTGACAAACACCGCAGCCTGAGACTGAGGATCTGAGCATGGGAGATGATCACCCACATTCCCGAGAGAGACAGAGAGAGAGAGAGAGAGAGAGAGAGAGAGGGAAAAACCATTGGCTCAGTTGTGATCATGTGAGGTTCGGCGTCACGTGCTACTTGTATTGCAAGACATTGCTCATTTATCAAATTAAAATTTATTAGAAATGTTTGCTCGTCTTGTGGAACACTTGCGGAATAAGTTACTCACAATCCAAGGTTTTACTTATTAACATTTTAGAATAAGCATATGAAATTATTAGGTTCCTACTCAATCACTCAGCAAGTCACGAAGTCTACCCTCACATGAGTTTTTAAATAGCTTTTTCATGCCTGTTTTATTCTTTTTTTTTTAAATTAATGCTTCTTATTTATATTTGAGAGAGAGAGAGAGAGAGAGAGAGAGAGAGAGACAGAGCACAAGCAGGGGAGGGCCAGAGAGACAGAGACAGAATCTGAAGCATGCTCCAGGCTCCAAGCAGTCAGCACAGAGCCTGACGCGGGGCTCAAACTCACAAGCAGTGAGATCATGACCTGATCTGAAGTCGGATGCTTAATTGAGCCACCCAGGTGCCCCAATGCCTATTTTCTTAAATATGACTGAAGAAATGCGAGATTTATGAAGAAAGCTTCCATCTTAACGGTTCAAAGAATAAAATAAACAGCAGAAGAAAAAGAAATTAAGGAGGGGGCAGAGATAATTTCAGGAAACAGTAAAAAAAGAAAAAGGAAATTTTTCTATCTTGTGAATGGGTTATCTCATATAGAAAGAAGTAAAGGGATTTCTTAGGGTGATGGTGAATAGAACTCCCAAGATCACAGCTATTCAGTAGCCATTAAGAGAATCAATTTTGATTAGAGTAAGAGAATGGAGGTATTCAAGAGTAATGTCTCCAAGGAAAAAAATGTAACCTAATGACCACATTGAGTGGAGCTGTAGAGTTTTGTCAGATACTTAGGGACAAGTCAGTGATAGCTACAAAGAAAACTAAATAAAGTTGAAGCAGTTATTAGTTCTAGAAAAAATATGTAGCTGTACAAGAAAGGAAATGATATTGTGCCACATTGATTCAGCCTAAAAATATTTATATAGTCATAATAATTTAAGGACTGAATGCTGATTTAACAAATAAATGATGATATATCCATAATGGAAAGCTGAAGTATTAGAAGTGTGTATGTTACTGAATTAGCACTAAATATTCTGAAGTCATAAGTCAGTATTTAATATTTAAAAATAAAAAAAAACTCAAGAAATAACAAAGATAAAACCATTGTAAATGTTGAGTGTAGTTGCCTCTAGGGGGTAGGAAGTGCTTTGGGCTTCCATTTTACATTATGAGACTTGTACTTTTGGCTCTTAAAACTATGTATGTGTATTTCTTAAATAAAAAATTAAAAAAATAACTAGTAACCAGAAAAAAGGTTTTCCTGGGTATGTACTGAGAACAAATATCACTGTGCCCTCCAGCATTGCATGCAGGACAGGGGTGGGAATTCTAGAAAATTAACTCTTTCAAATGTACTTCATTAATTAATTACCCTGATAACAGCTCCAGATTCTTTACTGCTCTTTGTATTTTGTTGATTCTGAGCTTTGAGTATATCTGAGGCTTTCCTGGAAAGAACTGTTCCCAATTCTGCCATAGACTATTCTTAACTTTAGGCTACATCTTTACTGGTCTTAGAGTTTACTATTGGAGAGTGGAGGAAAGAGCAGAGAATAACAAATAGGAAATTGAAATAATCAGAGATAAAGTGAAATTATTTATTCATCATGCATCTGGCACAGTGCCAGGTAATGAGATTGAAAAGCTGGATAAGACATATTCTCTATCTTCAATGAGCCTTCATTTTGAGAGGAAGATAGATTTATACATAATTTAAAGCCATGTATATGTTTCTCAGTAAATAAGATTCCAGAAAGTCTACAGAATTTGTAGTTTGCTGATTTCATTGATAGTTTCTTTCCTTCCATGGTGCTATGGATAATTCTTGTATTTTCAATAAATTCAGTCGGATTTTTAGGGAGAACCAGCAGTAGATGTTATGCCCAGAATTCGTGATCCCCAAATACCGCCAGGGAGCCGAGTCCGATGTAAAAGCAAAAGAGCCTTTATTCGAGCTAGCTCGAGCTCAATCCCCTACCTGCACCGATGCAGCGGTGAGATACCGGGGAGAGAGAGCAAGTTTCAAAAGGACAAAGGTTTTTTGGGGGCCTAGGGGCAGTTGGTGAGGTAATGGCTATGGCCTCAGCTGATTGGCTGGGGAAGGGTCCTGGGGAAGGGTCCGAGTCCTGTTAGGCAGGTGAGGGGGGGGTTACTCAAGGGGAGGAGGTGTGGTCAAGGTGAAGGACACAGAACAAGATGGAGTCGGCCGGCATAGGCCCGCCCTTTCATTCCCCCCTTGTCATGTAGCTTAGGGACCCAATCATGGGACCGGCTGCATTTATGGTGACAAGGGGAACAGAGTTTGGAGGTTTACGCAAAGTTCTGGGAACCAAGTGTCCCTGGGGTGGCTCTGGGACGTCTGATTAAGTATTGTCCCCGAGCTGGTGTCTATGATCTGCCAGGTGATGTTTTGGGGGGCGTGGGGACTCCCGGCAGCATGAGCAATGACAAGCAGAGTTAACAGAGTTACCAATATTAGGTGGGTCAAATGCGCTGTAGCTTGAGCTTGAGCGGGTTGTGTTGGTCCCGACTGATGGCCCATCGTGTGACAAAGTCCTTCCGGATCGAGGAGGGGTCTGCTGGCTGAGCGTGGGTGTGATGGACCCAGGTCGCGATGCCGTCTACCTTGGGAGCGGTGGGGGTTGTCAACACCACGATGTAGGGTCCCTTCCAGCGCGGCTTGAGAGTCTCTCGGTGGTGCCTCTTGACGTAGACCCAGTCTCCCGGCCTGTACTGATGAGGTGTCGGGATTGGGCCAGCCTCGTAGATGGCACGGAGGCGCGGCCAAATGTCCTCGTGTGCCCTCTGGAGCCCGCTCAAGGAAAGAAAAAGTTCTTGATCTTTAAACTCAGCAATAAGTTCAGCTCGAAGGCTGGGAATAATAGGGGGTGGCCTGCCAAACATGATCTCGTAGGGAGTAAAACCCAGAGTGTAAGGAGTGTTTCTAACCCGGTAAAGGGCGTACGGTAGGAGAGTCACCCAGTCCCCGCCAGTCTCCATGGTTAATTTGGTAAGGGTCTCTTTTAGGGTTTTATTCATTCTTTCTACCTGTCCTGAGCTCTGGGGCCTATAAGCACAATGTAATTTCCAGTTTGCCCCCACCGCCTTGGCTACTGCCTGTGTTACCTGCGAGATAAAAGCTGGTCCATTGTCTGATCCTACCATGGCAGGAAAACCATACCTGGGTAAGATGTCTTCTAGTAGCTTCTTAGCCACCGTCTGAGCCGTTCCATGCTTGGCTGGGTATGCCTCCACCCAGCCAGAGAAGGTGTCTGTAAATACCAGGTCCTCGTGTAGTGCCTCGTCGAAGATGGTGGGTGAATTTTTGAATCCCTGAGGTAGCCGTGTCCAGGTGAGTTGCCCACTGTAGCCCTCCTCTGGATCATGCCACTCAAAGGCGAACAAGGGTTGGCTCTGGGGTGCCAACGGCAGACTGAAGAAGGCGTCCTTTAAATCTAGTACAGTATACCAGACCCTGGAGGGCGCCAAGGAGCTCAAGAGAGTATATGGGTTGGGAACAGTTGGGTGTATGTCCGCGACCCTCTTATTTACTTCCCGGAGGTCTTGTACCGGTCGGTAGTCATTTGTGTGAGGCTTTTTGACCGACAGTAAGGGGGTGTTCCAGGCAGACTGGCAAGGAACTAGTACCCCTAGGCTTCGTAGTCTCTGGATGTGTGGCTGGATCCCCTTCTGGGCCTCCTGAGACATGGGGTATTGTTTGATCCTTACCGGACTCTCTCCTGGCTTGAGCTCTACCAGGACTGGGGTCCTATGAGCAGCTAGTCCCATCCCCCCTGTCTCTGCCCAAACCGAGGGGAATTCTTGTAGCCATCTGTCTATATTATCCTCTCTCGGGAGCGCCTCCTGGTGGAGGAGGTATTCATCCTCCAGTTTCATGGTCAGGACCTGGATGGGTGGCCCTTGCCATCGGTGACCTGAGGCCCCCCTTGTCTGAAAGTTATCTGAGCTCCAATCTTGGTCAGTAAGTCCCATCCTAACAGCGGGTAGGGGCATTCTGGTATTACCATAAAGGAGTGGGATACCTGGCCCGTTCCCAAATCTACTGTTCTTCGGGTAGTCCATGAATACTGGCTCATACCAGTTGCCCCTTGTACCCAGGACTTCTTGCTGGCTAGTTTTCCTTGTGGGGTGCAGAGGACCGAATGTTGTGCTCCGGTGTCGACAAGGAAGTCAACAGGGGTCCCCTCCACTTTAAGAGTTACCCTGGGTTCTGGGAGAGGGTCCGAACCCCGACTCCCCTAATCACTTAGTTCATCTAGCTCTAGGACTTTTACTCGATCAGTCTTGCTTCCCTTCCCGCCGGCCCTTTTTGGACAATCTCGGGCCCAATGCCCTATCTCCTTGCAGTATGCACACTGATCCTTCTGCAGCCTCTGCTTCCCCCCCTTGGTGGTTCCTTTACCTTCTCTTGTGTCGTCTGCCGGCTGCCGGAGACGGCGGTCTCGTTCCTCAGGGAAGTCAGCAATGGTAGCTAGTAGTATTCTGGCCGGGTCTCGAGTCTGCTTACTGCTGGCAGCCGCCATGGCGCGACCCTGCTTGTCCTCAGGAGGCTCCCGGTTATTATATACCTTTTCGGCTACCACCAGTAAGTCCTGCAGACTTTTTTCTCCTAGTCTATTTTCTGTAATTTTCTCCTAATGTCTTTGGCCGATTGGTTTACAAAGGCCATGATAACAGCTGCCTTGCTTTCTGGAGCCTCTGGATCCGTGGGGGTATAGGTACGGAATGCCTCCATGATCCGTTCTAAAAAGGCAACCGGAGATTCATCTTTTCCCTGTTGTATATTTCCTACCTTGGCCAAATTGGTTGGCTTTCTAGCAGCCATTCGGAGACCCCCCATTAGAGTCTGGCGGTAGACCCGGAGCCTCTCCTTACCTTCTGCCGTGTTGAAATCCCACTGGGGCCGACTTAAGGGGAAGGAGGCATCTATCTGAGCCTGGTTGGTGGTGGGATTCCCGTCTGTGCCCGGAACTAGTTTTCGGGCCCCATTGAGGATTCTTTCTCTTTCTTCAGTGGTGAACAGGACCTGCAAAAGCTGCTGGCAATCGTCCCACGTGGGCTGATGGGTAAAAAGAACAGAGTCTAATAAATCAATAAGCCCTGCCGGTTTCTTGGAAAACTTAGGATTCTGAGCTTTCCAATTGTAGAGGTCACTAGTGGCGAAAGGCCAATAGTGATGGGGCTGATTCCCCTCCGTGTCTGGGGGTCCGGTGGCTTGCAGGGGCAGAATAATGGAGTCGGCGGCGGAGGCAGATTGCTCCCTCTGAGCCCTTTGTCTGGTAAAGGGCGGGCTTCCCCCTGGAGAGTTTCCGCCTCCCGCTCTCGGAACAGTGTCTGCCTCCCCCGGAGGGGGAGGATGGTGTTCTTCCGGCATCCTAGAGGGGTTATACGGGGGAGGAAAAATTAATTCTTCTTCAGTACCCCCCTGTAGGACAGGGTAGAGGGGTGCTGAAGGCTGGGTAAGACTTTTCCTCTTCTCTGTCTCCTGCAAAGCAAGAATGGGTTTTGGCTCCGGAGGGAGCGGGGCTAGGAAGGGCTTAAGCCAAGAGGGTGGGTCTTCTACAAGGTCCTGCCAAGTGATAATGTAAGGGAGCTGATCAAGATGGCCCATCTTAGGCCGAGAGATGATACTCCTGACTCAGTGGATGGTAGGGAGGTCGAAGGTCCCCTCTGGTGGCCATCCGACATTGAAAGTTGGCCACTCGCTAGAACAAAAAAACTGCAACCGACCCTTTCGGACTTCCACACTGAGGTTGTTAGCTCTTCCCCTCACATCCTTAAAGTGATCAATCATAATACTTAGAGGAGTAGTCTGAGTCTGTCCCATAACGTCCGTCCAGTAAGTCCACAGAACAAAACAGAGAAACACAAAAACAGACAAACAGAGGGCCCCTAGAAAGTCTTCCAACTCCATGGAAGCAAAACTGAGAGCTAGCTTAGACATTTGAGGGGATTCCATTTCCCTCCAAAACCGATGAGGGGATTCCACGTCCCTCCAAAGACGACGGCCTCACGCCGACCAGCGGGAGCGACCCGCCTCGTCTCAGACCTTTGAGGGGATTCCACGTCCCTCCAGAAGGGAGAATCGGAACGTCTTCCAAAACTCCCGGCCCGTGGCCCTCCAGTGCGTCCACTTAGACCGCGTCAGGCACTACCAGAATTCCAGAAATGAGCTCACACAAAAAAGACAGACCAAACAGACAGACACTAACCATGGCCAGTCAGGCTCTCCGGGTCGGGGGTCCCTCGGGGGTCTTGGGGATCCCGGACGAGCCCCCAAATGTTATGCCCAGAATTCGTGATCCCCAAATACCACCAGGGAGCCGAGTCCGATGTAAAAGCAAAAGAGCCTTTATTCGAGCTAGCTCGAGCTCAGTCCCCTACCTGCACCAACGCAGCGGTGAGATACCGGGGAGAGAGAGCGAGTTTCAAAAGGACAAAGGTTTTATTGGGGCCTAGGGGCAGTTGGTGAGGTAATGGCTATGGCCTCAGCTGATTGGCTGGGGAAGGGTCCTGGGGAAAGGTCCGAGTCCTGTTAGGCAGGTGAGGGGGGGGGTTACTCAAGGGGAGGAGGTGTGGTCAAGGTGAAGGACACAGAACAAGATGGAGTCAGCTGGCGTAGGCCTGCCCTTTCAGTAGACATATGCTCAAGACTCTATTTGGATCAAAATATCTATATATTTTCTCTGATCTTTGAAAATTTCATCATCTATTTCTGATGTGTTAAATTTAAGATTAAACATACTTTATGATATTTTAATAAAATAGATATTGGCAATTAGTTCGTTTCAATTTTGATAATTTTTAAAACATTATATAGTGGGTAAAATAGGTGAAAGGGATTAAAAGTACACTTATCTTGATGAGGACTGAGTAATATATGGAACTGTTGAATCACTATATTGGACACCTGAAAGTAATTAACACTGTGTGTTGACTACACTGGAATTAAAATTAAATCATGTCATAATTTCTCTTTAAGTCATTTTATTACTTTGTCTCCTTCATTTCCTTATTGTTTTTCTTCTTAACACTGTAAATCTTAGGCCTTCTGTGATGATCCTAAGGAAAAGTTACCTGAAAAAGCTTTTATTATTTTTCTTTTTTTTTCTGCAATTTTACTATAAAACTCACTCTATTACACACTGTTTTTTAAGTATGATTACAGTTGGGGAATTCATTTTGCCATCTTACTAAATTATGTTGACCTAGATTCACTATTCATATTTGAATTTCACAGCAGGCTTTTCTTCAAATTTCTTGTTAAGCTTTTCTTTTTATTTTCACAACAGAATTTTAAGACCTAAGGTTAGAAATCTAAACAGTGTGTTTTCTTAAGATGTGAATTCTAAGGAGACTTCCTGTGGCACATCTCTTTAAGAGTGTTTACTAACGGAAAGTGGTTGAAACATAGAGGAGGAGAAATAACAAATAGGAAATTGAGGCAATTAGAGATAAAATGAAGTTATTCATCATGCATCTAGCACAGTGCTAGGTAATGAGATTGAAAAGTTAAACAAGACATATTCTCTGCCCTCAATGAGTCCTCATTTTGAGAAGAAGATGGATTTATATGTCATTTAGAATATTTTGGAAATGTGCAAAAAGGAGGATGATAAAGAATGGCAAGATTTTAATGATGCCCTCAGAAAGTTGCATGGAGTATTTTAGACTCAAAGGCAAAAGAGAAACCTATGCTTAACCAGTAAATGGATTTCCAGGGGTTTCTTAGTAAAATTTGAGAACCATCTTAGGTCTTTTTTTTTTTTTTTTTTTTTTTTATCAGGAGAGGAAGTTTTTTTTTTTTTTTTTTTTTTTTTATCAGGGCAGGAAGTGATTCTTTTATTTCTGATTAGTATATTTTTGAACTTTCATCAGAATTATATGATTGTTTTATTGCTACTGTAAAAAAA